>NC_056733.1:774045915-774252706 GCF_019279795.1 Protopterus annectens
TTAAAGGAAAAACCTTCATATTTTCCAGTGTTCTCAGGAAGGTCGAGTGGGGTTCCTGGGTTTGGGAGGGTGGTCTGTAGCAGGCTATAAACTGGAAGGCAGTTTTACCCACTGTTAGTTGCACATGGATAGTCTCTGATGCTTCGTGCTTTGCCACCAACCTGGAGGTGTGGGTATCTTTGATGAATATCGATACTCCCTCCTTTGTGGTTCGGGTCCAAGTTTTGGGGCCGAAAAGCATGGTATGAGGTATAACCTGGTAGTGCTGGGGTGCTCTCGGCAGCCCTGAACCAGGTTTCTGTTACTGCACAGATATCTATGTTCTCCATGCTAAGGAGAGTTTTGAGTGCGTGCATCTTGAGGTTTAGACTTCATGCGTTGAGTAGCATTACTCTTAGTTTCTTATCCCTTGTGATACCTATGGAGGTGGGTTTGTCTTTGAGCCTTGCCTAAAAAAGGCACTATGGGGGTAGCAAGAGCCTTTGCCAATATCCGAAAGCTCAGGGGTGACAGGTGCAAGCCGTCCCTAGCGAAGCATCGTGGCTTGTCGAGCATATCATCCCAAGCTGACAGGCATTGGATCCCCTTTGAATGACACCAGTACTTAAGCCAATTGTTGAAATTGATCATCTTGTCTTCATATTGTGGCATCATTCTTGGTGAGGGTAAGATGCTACTCAAGGTCAGGGTCATACCGGCCTGGGCTACATGCTCAGAGAGCTCCTTTAAGTCTCTTTTCATGTAGTCCAGGGTGGTACGTCTCAGGTCATCCACACCAGCATGGACAATGACTGAGTCATATTTGTACTTGCCTTGGAGTGACCTGAGTGCTTGTGTTATGTGGCGGATCCTAGCGCCCGACAGGCTGCTCACCGTGACCCTCTCCTTGTTCAGCCTGGTGAGCGGGACGTCAGTGTGCCTGACGATAGAGTCACCTATTACAAGTGTATCAGGTGTGTTTAGTCTTAAGGGCTGTGACTGTTTGGCACACTGGCTTTGTGAGATATGTGTTGCACGTGTTTTGTTTTGGGGTAGCAGCTGCTTGGGTGTCTGCTTTGGAGGTCTCTGCTGCTTCGGCAGATCTTTATTTAGAGCCTCCGAGTATGCTTTTGTGTGATTACGTGTTTGGTTTGCTGTCGTGGTAGGTCTATGTGAGACTGGAATTGTAGTGAGTGTGGTTTCCTTCTCTTCCTGACTGGTTATGCCAGTACTGGGTTGAGAGAGCTTAGCCTCCAGTTTGGCTATATGGTTGCATCTCTCACATTTGTTGGAATTTGTTGGGAGGAGGAGAGGGTTGTCTGTGTACATGAGGCAGTTGTAGCATTGCCTCAAGATTCCCAGATTCCTCAGCTGGACCGGAGAGGAGATTGACAACTGACCTTTGGACATGCTAGAATAATATTGGGAATTCCTTAATTGAAAACCAGTGCCACTGGGGAGTGAGGGTGTAGTGCTTTTAATTTTTAGTGCTGACTTGTATAATGCTTTAGTGAGCAAGTGCCAGGTAACTTAAGTGCAATGTGTTACAGATAACTTAAATGCAAAAACGACAGTAACTTTCTTTCAAGTGAAACAAGGAAATAAGTACAGTAAGCAATGCAGATATCACTAGTGATCCACAGAAGCGCTGAGAAGCCACGTATTAGGTGGAATTAGCGTTCCAGGGAAATAACAAGCAAACAAACAACAAGCATATAAACACAGCTAGATTCAGCAGGCCCGGATCTAGTCTATGCTACAGCAAACAAGGTGTACCAATTTCAGTAAGATACAGTTCAAATATTCAGGCACTATAAACCTTTAACCAGAAATTCCCAGCTCAGAAGGGCAGAGTCCAGCCTCTTCTCCCACAAGAGTACAGACCACAAACCTTCTTAATGTAAAATAACTGGCCTGAACCCCAAGTGCTTAAACCAGAACTAATACACTAAGAATAACAGACACTGGGCTCTCAATCAGCAGTTCCCAACTTAGAAGGATGAAAGCTACCTGTCCTGCCACCACAGTGCATGCCACAAACCTTCCCAATGTAAAACAACTGGTCTGAAGCCCAAGTGCTTAATCCAAAAGGCTTAGAATGATAGCTACACTTTAATCAAGTTACTACCAGGCAGTAATAAATACAATTGAATACTTTAGAGAATGCCTGGATTAGTGCCCAAGTTACACAAACAAAGCTAGATTGAGCAGGCCCGAATCCAGTCTATGCCACAGCAAACAAGGCGCACCAACTTCAGTAAGAAGCAGTTCAGATATGCATGCACTATAAGCCTTCAACCAGAAATTCCCAGCTCAGAAGGGCAGAGTCCAGCCTCTCCTCCCACAAGAGTGCAGACCACGAACCCTCTTAATGTAAAATAACTGGCCTGAAAGCCCAAGTGCTTAAACCAGAATTAATGCAATTTTAGAATAACAGACACTGAGCCCTCAATCAGCAGTTCCCAACCTAGAAGGATGTAAACTACCTGTTCTGCCACTACAATGCAGACCACAAACCCTCAGTGCAAAACAACTGGTCCGAAGCCCAAGTGTTTAAACCAAAAGGCTTAGAATGAGTTACACCAAGCAGTAATAAATACAATTGAGTACTTTTAAGATGATGCAAAAGTAAAAAAAAGTAGGTAGAAACACAAGTACAGTAAAAGCAGATGAATTTTTTTTTTTTTTTTTTTTTTTTTCTCCAAGTGCTGAGATCAAGGAAACAGATTTGAGTGCTGAAACTAGAAAACTGGCTAGTTATAAGAACTAAGCTAGAAGGCTTCCCTCCAACACAGAAGGGCTTGGGGGCTCAGAAGCCTACAAATAGTCTATACCACTTAACAGGAAAGGCAGGAAACAAGCTTAAAAATTTTTTTTTCTGTTTCCCAGATGCTCTCTTTGTACACAGTAGGAGTGCCTGAAATCAGAATATGATCTCACTGCCCTCAGTTGAGTGAGCAAATGAGATGGGCCCAGGAGGAGTATCCAAACACAAATTTACAAGAGGGGCGGGCAGTTGCAAGGCCACTAAGATTAACACCAAAACAAAAACAGGGAGGGTGGGTGGGACTAACTGAAAAGCAGAGTCAAAACTTCCAGTTCAGTTAATATTCCTTCCACACAGTTACAATCAATTTAAATACTGTATTTTTTTGAAAAAAAAAAGAGCAGATAAAGGTACTTAAATTCTCTTATACGTCCAGCTGAATATAGCAAGTTCTTAGCCGGCCAAAGCTGAGGTTTTTAAGCAGAAAATATTTCACACTGTGCCACTTAAATAGGCAAGGACAGGTAATCAAAGAATGTGACTACCCCCACACCTGTAATTACTAGCAAATAACAAAATTCAGCAAACACTGACTAACTTCCAGTTCAGCTAATATTCCTTCCACACAGTTAAAATCAATTTAAATACTGTATTTTTTTTAAAAAAAAGAGCAGATAAAGGTACTTAAATTCTCTTATACGTCCAGTTGAATATAGCAAGTTCTTAGCCTGCCAAAGCTGAGGGTTTAAGCAGAAAATATTTCACACTGTACCACTTAAATAGGCAAGGACAGGAAATCAAAGAATGTGACTACCCCCACACCTGTAATTACTAGCAAATAACAAAACTCAGCAAACACTGACTAACTTCCAGTTCAGCTAATATTCCTTCCACACAGTTAAAATCAATTTAAATACTGTATTTTTTTTTAAAAAAACAGCAGATAAAGGTACTTAAATTCTCTAAAATAAAATATAAGATGGCTTTAAAAATAACTGAAGAGAAGACTTCTGCTGACTTTGTTAAACTTGTGGCTGGACTACAAAGAATATACCCCACACTAACGTTTAGGAGGACATCAGGGGAAAAAGTTGTAACTATACCTTGTTCTTATTAGTATTTGCATAAAATATTTCATGCTATAAACTGTACGTTATATTGTAAAGCAGTTTTGTATGGTGAATAGTCAGGATCATTTAAAATAAAAAGAGGGTAGTCTTTTCAGCAAATGTTGTATGTATTAAATGCATTAAAGTAAACAAGTACTTTTTAGTTTTAAGAAACATTTTTCCAGTATAAAAGAGAAAAAGGGTTGAACAGAAGTTTAAGTTAATACAATGCTCTGATCTGACGGCCTGAGGGACATCTCAATCACCACGTTAGACATGAAGGAAAGACGGACCTTCAAGGACATGCAGTTCTTATTGAAAACAAACAAATAAAAAAAGGTCTGTGTAACCAGAGTTTAGAACTCTGAAACCCACCTAGCTGATATGAGGGCTACCAGCAAAATAGTTTTACAAGTGCAGAACCGGTGCGTGGAAGAAGCTGCCGGCTTCGGAGGTGGCAGAATAAGCATTTTATCACATAGTTGAGATTAAATGGGAGAAGCACAGGTTTCCTAGGAGATCAGGCACAGAACTCCTTTTAAGAATGGCTTGACTTCACATCTGGACATCAGGTGGGGGTTAAGAGGCAGACGGGCTGAAACAGCTGAAAAGTGCGCTTTGATAGATGAATATGCTAAACTGACATCCCTGACCACGCACAAGATAAAATTAAAATCTTACATTTTATTGGGTCCAGATTGTTTGCTTGACAGAGTGTCAATCACTTCCATTTGGCTATGTAGATTTTTGGGTAGTAGGTCTCTTGGAGAACCTAAAGCATGTCCACAGAAAACTGGTGTCTGGAAGGGATCTGAATCCTATCATCCAGGTTAGGTTGAGGGATGCTAGGTTCGGTTGAATCAATGAGCTCTTCTGTTTGTATCAGCAGATCCATTTTGCAGGGTAGCTTGTTGTGCTTGCCCCCTGGATATACGAAAGAACAGGGAACCAATGCTGCCTTGGTCAAAAGGTAGTCAACAACAAAATTCTTGGTTTGTCTTTTAGGATTTTGAGCAAGAATTTCAGGAACATAGACAATGGAGGGTGGGTATAAAGAAACCTTCCTGTGCAGTGAAAAGATGAGGCATCTGTCCTCCAAGCTTGGAGGCAATGTGTCCTTTTACTTAAGGGAGGGAATGGCTAGCTATTTATCGAAGCAACCAAGTATTTCTTGGTGCACCCCATTTGTGGACTATCTCTAGGAAGAACTCTGTTGAGCATCCATTCATGGGGGTCCCCCGCCAACCTGTTGAGGGAGTCTTTTAGGACCTTGTTCTGGGAGGGAATGCACACTGCTTTAAAAGACTGTTTAGTTTGATTGCCAGTTTTCAAGCTAAATGAGCCAGTCTGCATAGTTGGTAAGATCTTGTTCCTCCTTGCTTTGTTTATATACCACGTGACAGTTGTGTTACCTGTGAATATCTTTAGAAGTCACTGTTTCCAGAGATGGGAGAACATTTTTAAGGCATGAATGAGTGCCCATACCTCCTTTAGGTTTGTGTTCTGTCTTGACATTGGATTGCCAGTAGCCCTTGGCCTTGTGTGACCCTGTCCATGCCCCCCCCAATGCTTCAGAGGCATTTACACACAGTTCTTGACTTGGAGTCTGCACCCTGAAGGGCAGCCATAGGTTGAGGTTCATCTGTAACACCCACCAAAGGATCTCCCTCTAAAAGCATGGGAAAAGGGGATGCGAGTCTCCAGAGGATGTGTGTTGAGACCAGACATATTTAGGTATCACTAAATCTTCCTCATATGCAGCCTGGCTAATGATAATATGGGAATGGGTACTAACATGCAGCCTAGTGCCTTGAGAAACTCCCTTACTGAGCATACCTGAAGTAAGAAGGAGAAGAAATAGGCTGTGAAGAGAGGCAGGAAGACCTGCATGTTTTGGTGTCTAACCTACAATGAGGTCCTGAGTGGGCTGTATATGGAAGACTTTCTGAAATGGACAGGGAAACCCAGTCAAAGAAGGGTCAAGGTGAATATGAGATACAGTAAGAGTCTGAGGTGATTATGCTTGTATTAGCATATTGTCTAGGTAAGGAAATATTTGTATTGCCTGTGTTCTGCACAAAAGGCTTCTCAAGGGTCAGGCACTTTGTGAAAACTTTAGGAAGAGCAGAAAGCCAAAAGGGCAAATATCTGAGGGATACCTTCTGGGCCTTCCAAGATAACACAGTTCCACCTTCTCCGTCCCATCTTTAGAAGCAGTCACCTCGGTTGTTTCTCAGATGCGGACATTTGAGGTAGTATTGGTTGTACCGCCAGTTCTGCAATCTCAGTGGGTACATCCAAATCAAACTGGGCAGTTAGAATTTTGGGGGTAGGCCTTGAGATCTTTTCCTTGGAATAGACACTACATTGGGCGTGGAGAGATCCAACGTCTTGACTTGAACTAACTGCGTTGTTGGGTCTCAAGTAAACAATCAAACACAACAAATGAATATTAAGTTTAGGAGATGAAAGATTGACTGATAGAACAATTTTTGTAATCATGCTCTGCACCTGAAAAGAAAAGGCACTGGGAGTGGAAATCTTTATAGGGAACATGAGAATCTACAAGAAAATACAGCTGACGGACTGCACAAGACATCTGATAAGCAGCTAGCAGAGCCTTAAACAGTCTTGTCTTACCTCCTGACAAGAGGTCAATACTTATTGACAACCACAAAGTACGACCTCAGCCACTAGCAAGCATAAACAGAAAAGTAACACTTACACCCAAAAGCAATAATTTACACAGGAATTCCTATAAGCAACCAGGAGTGCCTTAACAGCAAGAGAATTCAGATAAGCAGATAGCACAGCCTGATAATGTCCTGTCTTACCTCCTAACATCAATATTAACTTCCAAGGAAAACTCAAGTGACAGTTGCTGAGCACAGTTCCAGATACTACCACCACCACTGCAGAAACAGCACACTTTTCCTTAATTTTTTTTTTTTTTTTTTCTGAGAGAATACCAAAAGGCATCCAGGTCCAGCTGTCTGCCAAAAAAGATGTCTGACAAAAGGAAAGGTTAGTTGTGCTTATAAAATAGTCAGCAAAACAGTGATAGGATAACTAGGTTTTGAAATATTTTTTTTTTTAATGGCAAACAAAAGTCTTAGCCCCTATCACAAAACTTGAGGCAAAAGTTGATCTTTGTTGCACAAACAAAAAAAAAAACAATATTTTTCGAGATTCCCCTCAGAAAACCATGGCTGGTAATAGAAAAGTCAGAGGTAAAACCAAGTGATAACCACTAAAAATATTAATCTCTAAGTGGAAAGTATTCCCCAATGGGGTATTAATCTATCCAGCATTGTAGAAATGCTAGCTGACAATCTCCCGAAGTCTGAAGATGAGTACACAGTTCAACGTCAAAAACGTTCTGAAGTTTTGGTTCCCTAGACACCATTTTTATCCTCCTCTCAAGTACTGCAGTGGCTAGGGCACACAGAAGGTGCCTTAAAGCACTGAAGCTAGGTAGCTGGTCCAAGCCTGTAGGATACACCCCACACAGTTTAGGCTACAACAGTGATCTAATGATGAACTTCTTGCATCTTTCAAAATACAATTACACACCCAAATAACATTTAATCCACAAGCATGGCTACCAACAAAATATATTCCCAGTCATTCTTACACTACTAAAACACAGTGATAGCTAAACAAAGTATTCATGGGCACCTAAGTTCCCCATTACTTCAACTCATGTCACACAACACAGCTTTACTTATTGTGTGCAGGCTTAATCAAATCAGATGAATAAACATTTAAGTAATGCATCTGACAGAAGTCAGAGATCGAGATTTTAGTAGCATAGGAAAACAAGATATCTCTGATTACCTTCATAACTTTTAAAAGATTCAAACAGCTCCACCAAGGTTTGGGTGCCTAACTGCTCATGATATTTTGATGCCACTTGAACACACAATTGCAGGTTTTGACGAATGTTGGCTGAAAGCATAGCACGAAGACACTCTACGGAGTCCTCCACTGAAAGGGAGCCAAAGAAATTCACAAGCCACTGAGAAAGAAGAAATAAAGGACTATTAAAAATGAAACAAATCATCACAAGCTCCACAGTTAAAGGCACCATTGAGAATTAAATAACAAGTTAACCGACTTCTCACAAAACTTCTGCCAAGCTAGACACATTAAAGTTAGAACAGGCGCATGAATGTTATTCATCGCTTTCTTTCACATTTTTACTTAGGGGGGGGGGGGGGGGGGCAGTTGAGATGCATACAGATAACCTTTTTCCACACAAAAACACTGCTGGTAATCCAAAGGAAACAAGTGCAACTGTCAACAGTATTCAAGTACTCTTGTAAAAGCAATCACCAAGAAAAGCATGAAAAGGCATTAGCTTTCAAAGCTTGGAATAATTCAGTCACACAAGACTGGCCATGACAATGTTGACAAAAATAAAATAAGGATTCCCTCCATTTTTTAGTGCAATGTACAGCTTATTTTCAAGAATGCAGCTAACAGGATAACTAAGTGAATGCCAGTAAACTGCAACATGAAAAAGTAGCCTTGGGGATGGGAAGCCTCTAGCAGAAATCTTGGACAGCTACCTCCCGCCACCTCAAACAGCAGCTTGCTTTTTTTTTTTTTACTAAAACAGCAGTTAAAAGTGTGGAAGGAGTGGTTTAGTACAACAGCAGCAACAAGAACATGTACTTTTTATCTTCTACTGAATCCATGCACTCCAGGAAATACAGTTTCCAGTGAATACAACCCAGGTGGCTGGCCTGTCTCTGCCAGTAATGGCTACTACAACAGTATACTTAGAAAGAGACGTGATAGATGCATTGAAATTCACTCCGATAATGAGCGAGTTAATCAAGTCAACTAATGGAGAAAAACAAACAGTCAACTAACTGAGGGAAAAGAAAGTACTGTTTTAAAGGCAAAAGAAATAGAGATGGTTTCCCATACTCCTATCTCCAAGATTTATACAGCAAGCACTGATTCATGGATCAGCAGGTACTGGCCAGAAAATATTTGTTAGTGATTTTAGAAAACAGACTTGGAGGACAGGGCCTAATGCAAAAAAGCTACATAGTCACCGTAATATTCCTTCTCTGTTGTCCATTTCCATTCTTCCTCAACTGATGGGTTCGGATCCGATCCCTCAGATCCAGCTTGGCAATTAAAGCTTGTGGCAATCAAGAACTCTTGAGTTTCTCCCTTACCCACAATGCACCAACCCCAACCACCTCAGATCTAGTTTTCTGACTTTAGCAGAAAAGGCATATTCGTATTCAGAAACAGAGAAGGCTATATCTGGAGTTAAAGACAAAAGGACAGAAATGTCCTGCAGCCACTCATTCTTCCAGAAGTTAAGACTGGGGGTAGGTGGGAGGGTAGTTGAGGAATGAAAATAAACACAGATGGAACGTTATAGTGAGTACATAACTTCTTTATCTAATGTCAATTTTCATTCTATCCTCAACTGATGGGACAGAGTCCCAGCTACCTAAAATCCAGGGTGGACTCGAGGAAGGATAGTCCTGAGCACCACTGAGCCAAATGATGCACTACCTCTGTATACCAGATCCAGTTTGTAATGGGTAACAAAGGTATGGGGAGTAGCCCAGGTTGCTGCTGCTCATATATTACCCACGGACTTTCTGGACTGAAACACTGAGGAAATTGCCACAGATCTAGTTGAATGGATTTGGTACAGTAATGTCCAATTTGTTATAAACAAATGAAATAGTCAGCCACCAAGATAGTGACTTTGGCAACTGGTTTTCCCAATTTTACTTCTGAGAATGAAACAACCAAATGATCAGATTTTCTGAAGCCTTTTGTTCTATGTAGGTAGAAACACAATTGCAGCCATCCAATAAATGTAATACGTATTCACACTTGTTAGCAAATTTAGGAAAGAATATTGGCAAATCAACAGATTGATTGATATTAGAATCTGACACCATCTTACGAAGAAAGGAAGCATTAGTCCGTAGTGTAACTCTATCCTTGTGAAAAATTAAGGATGGTGGTTTGGAGGACAAGGCTTGAATCTCAGAAATTCATCTGGCAAAGGTAACAGCCACCAGAAAAATCGTCACCCAGGAAAGATATTCAAGGTCACATGTAGCTGCTGGTTCAAAGGGAGATTTAGTAAGAGCCTGCAGTACCAAATTCAGGTCCAATGGAGGAGGAGAATCTCTACAAGGGGGCCTTAGAAGGAAGAGTGCCTTTCAAGAAGGCTTTGCTTAATTTTTGAGAGGCAACAAAGGAACCATCAAAACCAATGTGAAAATTTGATATGGCCGCAAACTGAAGTCTAATGGTTGATGAACTAGCTCCTTTAAAAGAATGGGACAAAAATCAAGAATACTATGTATGAAGGCTGAAAAAGGTTCAGTATTTGGATGAGCCCAGTGAACAGACCTTTTCCATTTGCTGGAACAGAGCTTTCTGGTGGAAGGCTTATGGGAAGATAAAAGTATTTGACAAACAGGTGAAGAGAGCATAGGTTGTCTGACTATTAATAGAGCTGGAGAAGCCAAGCAGTCAGCCTGAGATTGGTTATGTTTGGATGAATTAGGCCGGTTGGGTGAAATACAGTGGATATAAAAAGTGTACACCCCTGTTAAAATGCCAAGTTTTTGTGATATAAAAAAATTAGACCACAATAAATTACTTCAAAACTTTTCCCACCTTAAATGTTAACTATAACCTATACAATTCAATTGAAAAACAAACAAACCTGTTAGGGGAAAAATAAAAAACGTACAATAAGCTGGTTGCTTAAGTGTGCACACCCTTAAACTAATACTTTGCTGAAGCACCTTTCTTCAGTCTGACAACTCCCCCTTTGAGCCTGCAGTGAAATGTGACATCAAATTCTTATCATGGAAGTTCCTTTTTCTGGTCGCCATCATGTCAGCTAGACCTATTTCAGAGCTCCACACTCTGTGCATTAAATTGGCCCCATCTTATCTTTCACAAGGACAGAGCATCACTCCAGACAAACCCTACCTTTCTTCCCAAAGCCATTTCAGATTTCTCCATTAAATCAAACTACTGACCAAGTATTTTTCCCAAATTTTACTAACAAAAGGGAATACTGTCTGTGTTCATTGGATGTACATAGACAACTGAGATTTTATCTGGACAGGACTACGACGATGCGTAAATCAGACCAACTATTAATTTCCTTTTCTGGCCCTAAAACGGGAAATTCCATTTCTAAAATGACCTTATCTAAATGGCTTAGAGACTGCATACTTTACCTTTATCATGAGAAAAAGCCTATACCACAGAAAATCAAAGCTCATGCTACCAGGTCAATGGCAACTTCAGCAGCCTTCCATTCTAGAGCCTCCATGGACGACATCTGTGTAGCAGCAACACTGGCTTCTCCTCATACCTTTATTATTCATTACAAACTAGATTTTTTTTTTCTTTAAAAAAACTCAGTCTCATGTGTGAGATGTTCTCAGCCAGAGAGTGTAACAAAAAATCTAGGTAGATGGCAGTAGCTTCGGTCAGACACACCTCCTCCCTGCTTGCAACCACTGGCCTGTGAGGAGGGTTCTCTATTATGTGGCTTAGGGATTCCAAAGAACTTAGGCAAGTGTGGGGAGGGTGTCTGCAAATAGTCAAACAAGTTATCTGTTAACAACCCATCATAAAATGCAGTCAAGTCTGTGTACCAGTTGTTGTTTGATGCCTTAATCTCTTCTAAAGTTAGACTTGTAATAGTTGTGTCACTCAGCATTTCTTCTATCCTCTGGTTATAGCTGCTGGTATCAGTAACAATATCCCTTCCCCTCTCAGCCTTCATAAACTGTCGAGACGCATCGCGGACTCGCTCTAGTAATTCTTTTCTCTCACCTTTAAGGTTGTATTACTTTCTCCCTGCTGTTTTTTGCAGTACTTTCCTGATGTCCATTTCACATTTGACATCAAAGGCTGCTAAAGTTTGGTGTAAGGGAGGGCAGTAATTACTGGGTCTTTTTATTGTTTCTTCAATAGTTTTTTTTTTTTCTCAGTGCTATCAGATTTGCCATGGTAAAGAGCTTTCAGATTCAATTTTCTTACCTAGGACTTTAAATCAACCAGTACCTGTGCTGTGTCAGGCCTGCAGTGGGGAACAAAAGCTAATCCTTTGAAAGCACGCTAATCTCCATGTCAGTAAGTTCTTTTTTGGAATGATTATAAACAATGGGTTTAAGTTAATAACGTGGTTGGTCCTGCAGTGTAGTTGGGCTCCCCAAAGTATTTAATTTCCCTTACTCCTATCCAGTGCTTGGTTCTTAGACCTTCTGGAGAGGCTCTGGCTAGGGTTGGGAATCATTACAACTTCTTTTGCCCTCTGGGGTCTCGGGGGATTGTAAAAGTAGTCTTACTGGCAAATCTGGTAGAACTGTCCTCCTCTCGGGCTCTAACGTTGATCCTGGTAACGGTATTGGTACTGGTCTTGTTGTTGGTGTCGTGGTTGATGTCTAATGTCCCACTTGGCAGTGTGGGTGTCTGTGTTATAGATGCTGCTCTTGGTAGTCGTGCTATCTGTGGTCTCAGTTGTCCTGTCGGTTGTAGAATGGTGTTGGTTCTGATTGTGGTTTAGGTGTTCTTCCAAGATTTCTCTGATGGTTCTGGTCCATTCTGGGATTCTGATCTACATACCTCTCTCCCACTGGACATCTGAGGTGTGCTGGCAGCCAAAGGTACCTGTGAAGATGGAGGAACCTGTTCCATTGTCTGTCATGCCTCTGTCTGGTTCTGTGCGTCAATATCCCTCTCAAACTAAACTGCTGGGGTCTGCTGTCACGTTGGTGGTTCCTTTCGCAGCCACTGTTAAATATTGTTACCACATCTGTAGTTGTAGATAAACAAAATCCTCTACCTTTATTCTTGTTTTATTAAGTCTCTCGGAGTCATCCCTATCATCCTGATCCCTTTTCTTCTTCTTTAGCTTACATTCTTTAATGGATTGTTCATAGTCTTTTATCCTCTCTCAGAATTAAACCTAGCATCCAGGTCTTTGTGGTTCTCATTTAATATAGCCATCTCCAGCTTTGAGATTACAGCTTTAGTTGCCTACTCTGTAGTCAGGTTATTTTTGAGGAGCAGTCTTATGAGGTTTACAGAACTAACTACTCCCTTACTCCAAACAACCCGATTACATATACAAGGAATATTTCTGATGCTTTTCATTACACTCAACTAGGATTGATTGTGTGTGCTTCAATAAGGGCTATTCCATTTTTAACTCAACTGCGGACAACTTACCATTTTCTACTTGATTATATTGTAGCACATATTTTAGTGTTATATTTTACAGTTTGATTAGTAAACTAAGTGCATAAGAATTTAGGAAGTGAACATCACACCCTCCACACTACAAAGTTTCTTTTTTTCTTTAACTAATAAAAAGAAAATCATCTGTGGTCAGATAAGGAAATAATTTGTGGTCAAATCTTACAAGGCAGGAGTTAATGCATGGGAGAGAGCAGCATCCCCCATTGTTCGTGAGCACTACATCCAAGATATTTGTACCTCTAGTTGGTAAGCCAACTAGTTGTTCCAAGGTGTATGCGTTGAAGTCCAAAATCCTCTAAGCTAGACCTAGTCATTACCAACATGAGTGACCAGTGTTCCAGACCTGGTCAACTCCTCGTTGGTTCGATCCAACCATAAGCTAATCACCCTCGATATCCACATCCCGCCCCCACCCCCCAATTAAGGAAACCACAGTAAAAAATTTCTCCAAAGCCAACTTCATGCTTCTTAAGACAGAAGTGGTGAACTTCATGACAATCATGCAGATGGACAATAGAGTTACAACTGCTGAATCCTACACAAATGCATTCTAAAAGCACGTACACGAGTACATGGATTGTGCTATCACAAACAGAACTAAGACGCTATCCTCCAAAAAAAAAAAGGAAGCCAATCTGGTGGTCGCCTGCCAGAAACAAACTGTACAACAGAAGGAAGAAACTGTTGCTAAAAAGTAAAATTCCATGAGTGGAGGAGCTCCCTGGTCAGCCTCAGTAAGAAGCTCAGATTCCTTATAAGATCCTCCAAAGCTAGCTACAAAAACAAAATTGCCACTAATTCCAAAGACAACCACAAAGCATTCTATAGCTATGTCTAGAATCTCGATGGCAACACCCAGATCTGCTCCGAGCTACAGCACAAAGGCACGAAAATTACAGAACCAACCGATATTGCCAACATCCTAGCAGATAGGTTCGGTGCTAACTTTACCCCCCTCACCCACTAAAGAGCCCATATCTATACAGGAAGAATGCAGAGTCTCTGTAATCACAACTACGCAGGTAAAAGCTGCACTTTCTAAAGCCAAAAACACAACATCCATGGGACCGGACAACATCCCAGGCTGCGTTTTACACGAACTTCAGAACAAACTGGCTCCCCACAAACACCATGTTCAATAGCCTCGCATTAAACTTTGTGCTCACTGAATGGCACAAAGCAACAGATATCCTAATCCACAAAGGGGGAGCCATCACTGATCCCAGGAACTATCGACCTATTAGCCCAACGAGCCTGGTCTGCAAGACCATGGAACGTATCATCATGGAACTCAAACAAAGACATTGGTAACCTCCAAACTCTGAATCCCACCCAGTTTGGGTTTGTGAAAGGCAGATCATGCCTCCTGAACCTAAATTACTTCTTTGAGGCAGTCACCAAAGCCGTAGATGAGGGTAAGGTGGTTCACACAGCCTATCTTGACCTCGCCAAGGCTTTCAACACCATCCCTCATTCTGGAATTATAGCTAAACTCACTAAACTAGGTATAAATCCCTACGTCACAAGATGGGCTGCCAACTGGCTCACTGACAGAACCCACACTGTAAAAGTTGCAGACTCCAAATCTGACCTCAAAGCAGTGACAAGTGGCGTACCACAGGGTTCCGTCCTGGGACCTCTCCTGTTTGGTATCTACTTCTCTGAAGTACAGGCTAACACAGAAGGCCTCTGGCTAATGAAGTTTGCAGATGACTGCAAACTAGGAGCCATAGTCAAGTCCCCAAATGATATGGACATCCTATAGAAGGGCCTCACTGAGACAGATGCCTGGTGCCAGAGCCATGGCCTCAAGTTCAATGCCAAAAAGTGCAGTGTCATCCCCTTTGAACTACCATATAGGCAGCAATCTACTTAACACCGAATGCATGAGACCTCGGGACTCAGGTGGACCAGTAGTCTCTCCCTTTGATGGTCACATCGCCACAGTAGTCAGGAAGTTCTTCTACGTGGCACGCCATCATAAAAGGGTTCTCGTCCAGGAAAACAGAGGTCATTGTTCCCCTCTATTCGACACTCATTAGACCCATTATATTGTACAACGCCCCTTTTGGAATGTATCTCAAGGCATCTGCAGCAGCTGGAAAGGCCACAGAAGTACCTCACAAAGAGGATTACTGGCCTCAAATGCCCTACACTGACCACCTCATAAAACTCAAGCTTTACTCCATAGCATATCACCTACTCCAAGGTGATCTCTGCCCAACATATAAAGCTATGTCAAACCCAGAGCTGTTGGACATGCTACACCTAAAGAAATCCCAATCCCTCAGAGCTACACGCTATAGGGACCTAAACCTGGTCACCACAATAAACAGGACATGCTGGAGGGATAGATTTCTGTCCCAGAGACTTCCCATACTCTGGAACAGGCTACCCATCTATGTCAAGCAAGTTCTTCATTAGCACTCTTCAAGAAAAATCTTGTTGAGTGGATGGGAAATAGGAAATGCACCCCGGGGATCACTTCTGTGTCTCTGCTCGACAGTGGCACAGGAAAATAACTTTCTTGGGTGGCGTAAGCCAGGAAACCTTGTTGGCTAGGATTACGTAGGTCCTTGAGCCAATAGCCTAGTACCTACCTATGAATCTATAGATGGTACAAGTCTCCCAGTTTATGGAAGGATAGTTAAAGCCACCCATAAGTATGGTGTTAAGCTGAATGTTAAGAAATTCTAGTAATTTTAGGTTGGAGGTGTGGTTTTCCAGACATGTTAGAGGATCTGTAGCTGGCAAGGATATTATTGGGGTCATACCTATGGTTAGCTGGGCATGGGGCAGCTCAAGAGAGTTATTTTGTTAAACCAGTCTAGCAGTGTAATTGTCCTTTGTCAACACAGGCACCTCCCTCTATTTTATCCTGAGGTGAGGGAGATCAAAATGTATGAAAGGCATTGTAGCCCTTGACAGCCGGGGTGCTTTACATGGTTCTGAACCACGTTTCAGTGACTGCCTATTTGTCTGCGTTCCTCAGTCTGAGGAGTACCTTAAGTGAGTGCAGTTTATTTAAACTCCATGTGTCCTCGTGTAGAACAGTACCTTTAGGTAGCTTTGAGTGATTTTTGTTATGTTAGAGAGTTTAATAATTTAGCACAGCCTTAAAAAAATGCACTATTGGGATAGATAAAGCTTTTGCCCGTATCTGGAAGCCAAGGGGTGACTAGTGCAAACCATCTTAGTTTGTCAATCATGTCTCCCCAGACTGAGAGAAACTGGATCCCCTTGCTGTGACACCAGAAACTAAGCCAATTGTTGAAATCAATCATTTTTTGCTGGTACTGTGGCATCAACATTGGTGTAGCCAAAATGCTACTCAAGGCTAGATTCATACCCACATGAGTAAACATTCAGAGACGACCATGATGCACTGTTCCAGTAATTGGTGTTTGGTTGTCAATAGCTATTAAAAAAAGAATAAGTAGCACTAAAGGGCATTACCAAAGAGAATTCTCTATAAAATGGATCATTCCAGAAAGAAAAATCAATACCTGCTGCAACAGACTGAGTATTGAGTATCACACAACTGTACCAAGTTACATAATGCGACATTCTCAGGACAGTGCCTAAGAAACCAAAACAGAGTGAAGAATTGTTTTCCTTCACGTCTTTTAACATGAGAGTGCCAAAAGCAGTCATGCCCTAGACATTTGCCAGCTTTGTGTCTTGTAATTATACAAACATATCACTAAGACATTTTAACAAAATGCAGTGGGCAAAGTTATCAAACTAAAACAAAATTCTTCCCCTTCCTCACTAGAGCTTTGTCACATATACTTCCAAATGACTCAATTGGTTTACCTTCATGATTTAACCACCATTAACAGACTGTCAGAAGAAATTGGTATTCTTAATGAAATGTCTTGGTCTAATCCAAACAAAAAACAAGTAATCTCCGTGGTATCCCCGAAGTCTCAAAACAACCCACTAAAGTGTAGTGGGTCCAAAAACAAAACAGTGCAAGAAACTTCTCTGTGTGGAAGATTTTCAGTCCATATATTTCTAATCACTGTATATTAATCAGATCAGACAACAGTAATAGAAGTAGCGAACGTAAACTAGTCTCAAGTCAAAACAAAACAAAAAGTAACAGAAAATATATAATTGTACAGCATTACTAAGTATTCAAAAGTAATCCGAGCAAGGCAGGCAGTCTGTTTCCAGTCGAAAATCCTTTATTAAGTACACACACAAGCGATCCAAGTAAAACAAAAATAGAGTAATAATTTCCTCACAAGCTTTCTAAATATATGTATACTTTTTATCAGGCATGGGAGTGGTTTATTGTGTTGTAAAACAAAGTGTTATTGGTACACATGTTAAATTCACATCCCTTCCCCATCAGTGTGACATTCGAGCTGGTCCTGCCCTACTTAGTAACTGTCATAATAATATATAACCCTTATGGACTTTAAATAAAATTATATAATGATGTGGTACACCTCTTATTTAACCAAATTATTAAGTAGATTATTAAGTCTGTGATTTTATCCAAGACAATATACTACATGGCTGGAAATATATCAACCTTAGTTCATTTGGCAATCAAAAAATATACATAAATATATACATGCACATTTTGCATGTAAAAATCAATTTCTATTTTCATAGCCTATTGTTAAAGATCACTTTCGTCCTTCTAGACTTCTTCAGGTCTGTGTACAAGAACCCTAAAAACCTATGTAATTGTATAATTAGTTAGCATTGTTATTACACATCATTTTGAATAAAGTGGAAAAAAGAACCAGAAAAAATAAAAATAAGAAAAAATGTATATATGATGATGGAAACAAAATATACACTTACATTTCAACTTATTTAAAATGGTATTTAAAATCAATTTGTAGAATAAAATAAAATACAATTAGTCATGTAAACAATGTGGCAATTTTATAAGTTCCAGTGCACCTTTAATTGAACAGTAGTAGTTTAGTCCAGGCTTCCTAAAAGAGTTCAGCTTTAATTGCCACGAGTTCATGTTTCTCCAGAATATTCGGGATGTCTCCTTCAAGATCACCCATGTCTATTCACCCATGTCTATGCAATCCAGGATCTGGAACTTAAAACCTGCGTCTTTTATGAAGAGAAAGGTGTTTGGCTAGTGCATTATTTTTACATCCAGAGCGGATTTCTGACAGATGACATGAAATCTTACGCTTGAGTTTATTTACAGTCTTGCCCACAATTTTTGATGAAGCTAAAAAGGAAGCCCTTTCACCTCACTGATTAGTAGATTTTGTTGTCAAATGCACTTTGATAGTAGAGAAACTAGCCCTTTCCTGAAAAAGGACACCAAAAACTCCAGGACAGCCAAAATAGGGGCAGTGAAGAAATCCAATTCCCTCTGCAGAGCCCAAACAGAGCAACACTTCCACTTACTCTTGCAGATCTCCCTGGCAGTGGTCTTCTGGGATAATGGTAACATTTGTTGGACTGGGGAGGAAAACCTGGACTGTATAACCATCAGTGGAATGGGAAAAACTATGGGGTCAACTTGAGGTCTGCAACATCCAAGTGATCCACCCCTGTGGTTTGGACTGGTGTCCAGTATCCAGGGTAGATATAGAAAGCAAAATCAAAGGAAAGGGAACCAAACTTGACAAGGCCAATAAAGGGCAATGAGGACAACCATGGTCTTCAACCGAAGTGCCTTCTGTAAGAATTTGGGAATAAGCACAAAGGAAACCAAAGGGTCATATATGGTTTAGAGCATCTCTTGGTGACTCTCCCACGAGATCAGGGCAAAGAACCTACTGCACTTCTTGTGGGAAAATGCAAACATATCGCAGCAGGGTTGAATACCATCTCTAGAAAGTCCTCTCCTCCAACAACTGATTGAGACACCACTCGTGAGGCATCAGAATGGAACGAAGTTTGTCAGCTAGCATGTTGGACTTCCTCAGGATGTGTGTTGAGTTAAGAAAACGGTTTGGCATTGCTCACTGGCACACACGCACTGCTTCTTGTCAAACAGGTTAAAATTGGGTTCCCCATGTTTATTGATGCACCAAGCCAGATATATGCCAGTCTGAATTGCAATCATCCAGACAGGAAGCGTGTCCTCGAAGGACTGCACTCAACTCTAGGACACCGATGTCCGAATTAGTCTCTTCTGGGAACCAGGTGCCTTGGACTATCCTTTACAAGAAATGTCCCCCAACCCCAACTGGGAGGAGTCGGTGGCTACTGGGGGTGGAAAGACAAGAGGTAGGCCTTGAGAAACTTTATCTAACTGAATCCACCAAAGCAGGTGGTCTCTGCATACTTGAGTGACTAGAAGACAAGGGATGACGAAATGACCACTGAACAGCTTAAGTCTATTGAATAACGCACATATAAAAGCAGCCTATAGGAACCAAGGATGTTCATCGTGTTACCCTGCTGCAGTCATCACACTTGGGTTATCCTGCCGTCAGGCGGTCCCCGCAGTCGGCCCGAATTCCAAAGTCTTGGTCCGGCATTGGTTGCTGTCGCTTCCTCCCTGACGTCAGTGCGCCAGGGGTATACAAGAGGCATCCGACGCCATTTTCTTCAGTCTTTCTTGCCGCGCGGTGCCCGAAGCAGAAGCAGTTCGCAAGTGCCGGTCGGCCGACACCTGAGATTTTCGATTTGAATTTCAGTCCAAAGTCTTCAATAAAGCTAAGTACCCCGTTGGGGAACATTTTCTTGCCTCAGTCCGATGTCAGAAAAAGTTAACAATTGCATTTCTTGTGGAAGCAAATACCTCATAAGGACTTCCATTCCTATTGGATTCCTTGCCTAGGCCCAGACCACGATGTCACAGGTTGTCGGTTTTGCGCTAGGTTTAATAAATGAACTATCAAACGCCGTTTTGACTTCGCATGGCATTACTTTGGTAGGAAATTTAATTATATCATGCCGTCAGAGCAGCCGACGACCACCACTCATAAAAAACGCAAGGATAAGGACAGGCAGCCTAGGAATAAGCCAGACACTGAGGCCTCAGCTGGGCCTGTCGCCGGTTCTCTGGTTTTCAGTGAGGCGCCTACACGGCCCCCGATGACCGCAGAGCTGGAACCCCAGACATCTGCAGATTCCCATGCGGAGTCTACTAGGCCGACGCAGCCTTCTACCGACACCGGAGCAGAACTAGGCACCGGTGCAACTGAAACACCTTCGGTTTCTGAAGGTGTCTTCAGACCGACTACACTCACCATTAAATCTTATGCTAAACTTAAAACTCCTTTAAAACCAAAGAAAACTGTACATCAGTCTACAGTTCAAGGCCCCATGGCTAAGAAACAGATGCTTAAGAGGCTGAAGATTTGATTACCCTTATCAGGGGTTCCCATTCCCCTCCTGAAAAAAGACCAAGACCAAAGGAGGATTATGCATCCTCTGACCAGGTTTCTCTTTCCTCAGCTGAGGAACAGGATTACACTTTTCCACCTTATGAGGATTCTGATGCTGAAGACTCTATTCCCTCAGCATCTCCCCCTGAGGACTACTCCTTTGGGGAAACTTTACATACCATGAGGGAACATTTCCACTGGGAAGGCCAGGATTACTCAGATTCTAAGAAAAGGCTCCAAGAGTTCCTTTTACTACCCCAGCACAGACCTCTTGCTATCCCTCCTGTTCTGGATATTGTGGATGATGTTTACTTGGAGTCTAGTTTAAATCCAGACTCTCTTTCTCCTGCTCCAGCCAAACCAGACAGATACTACAGAGTAACTGACTCTCACAAATTCCTTTATAAAAGCCCTGTAGCTGACCCAGAAACAATTTCCCAGGGTCCTAAGGGAGCAAAAGCTTCTATGGCTAAAAATCCTGTGCCCTCTGAATGGGATTCCAGAGCCCTAGATAGATGGGGAAAGAAAATATACACCTCAGCTACTCTGGCTATGAGAGCATTAAATTGCCAGTTTTACTTGTTGAAATATCAACAATTTCTAATGTCTCAGTTAAAACAAAAAATGAGCGCACATTCAAAACTGCCTGAATTCAAAGAAATGCAGGATCTGTTGCATGCAGCTGAACAGGTGGGCAAACATACTTTACAATGCGGATTTGACTCATTGGAAGCTTCTTGTAGAGCAGCTGTTACTGGCTCTGTCATATAAGAACAAACCCTCCCTGACCATGTTAAAGCAAAATTATTGGATGCACCTTTACAACAGGATGTATTATTTGGTGTCAAAGCAGAAGAGGTTTTAAAGAAAATGGAGGATAAGACAAAGTCTATGCAAATGGTCAAGGATGTTTTGCAGGTACAACCCCCTCGACTCAGCAGAAATTGGCCAACAAAAAATGGTCCTTTCCAGCTTCAGACAGATCACAGAGAGGTAAATACAGACGCCCAAGGGGCAGAGGTCAGTCACAGGGCCCTTACAAACCTCGCCAATGGGGTTCTGCTACCCAGAAAAGTGGAGAAGACAGGCCCCAAGCTAGCAGAAGACAAACACAATGACTCTATCCTCAAACTACCAAGCAAATCTCTCCTGACAACTCCCTTGGGAGAAAACTAGCATTTTTTGCAGACAACTGGCACATCATCACAAAAGACAAATGGGTTCTAAACATTGTCTCTCAAGGATACAGATTCCACTTTCATACCTTACCAAGGAACAAAGGAATGCCAAACCTGCCACCACATCAATGGGCAGAGGCCCAAAACAAATTACAGCTCTCATGAACATGAGAGCCATTCAACAGGTATCTACACAGGAGCAAGGACAAGGATTTTACTCAAGACTCTTCCTAGTCCCAAGAAAGGACAAAGCATGGACACCCATTCTGGACCTTTCAATTCTGAACACCTATCTGCAAGTACCAAAATTCAAGATGCTAACACTACAGCAGCTTCTTCCCATGCTGGGCAAGAATGCTTGGCTAGTCACTTTGGACCTCAAGGAGGCATACATGCATGTCCCTATCAGACAAAATTGCAGAAGATACCTCCCCTTCATTGCAGGTTCAAAGCATTATCAATTCTCTGCACTGCCCTTTGGCTTATCTACTGCACCCAGGGTCTTCACAAAATGCCTGGCACCAGTAATTGCATACTGCAGACAAAAGAGGAATTCAAATATACCCATACCTGGACAACTGCCTTATTCAAGCAGAAAGCAAAAACATTCTTTTAAAGCATCTGGCATTTGTCAAACACCTTCTAAGTTGCCTAGGGTACACAGTAAACGAAAAGAAATCAAAGCTAGTGCCCTCACAAAACATAATATTCCTGGGTGCCAGCTTGAATACAACGGCCCAGATGGCTTATCTCACGCCAGACAAGCAACGACAGCTGCTTCAATATTTCAAAATAATGGCAACAAAGACCCAACTCCCTGCAAGAAAAATTCTGCAGGCCTTGGGATTCATGGCATCTTGCATACTACTACCATTTGCAAAACTGCATATGAGGAAATTACAATGGTACCTGAAAAGTGTATGGACTCAGCACAGCCACAGCTTGGAAACAATGATGCCACTCATTCCCTGCCTTCAACAGGAGTTTTTATGGTGGGTACAGGCATGTCACCTCAACAAGGGTCAGCCTTTCACCTTACCCACAACCAGGCAAACTATGACAATAGATGCATCGGACTATGCCTGGGGAACACGCATGGCAGGGCAGTGCATTCAGTGCAAATGGACTACAGATCAGAGGCATCTGCATATCAATCAAAAAGAAATGCTAGCAGTACAGAATGCCCTAACAGCTTTCAGGGACCTTCTACACCCAGGACAACTACTAATAACGACGGACAATACCTCAGTCAGATGGTACATAAACAAGCAAGGGGGCACACATTCCTACCCTCTATGCAGGCAAGCAATGACCTTGTGGAACACTGCACTGTCTTACCAGGTTCAATTACAAGCACAATTCCTGCCAGGACAGAAAAACACATTGGCAGACCACCTAAGCAGAAACATCATGGATCCACACGAATGGAAACTAGATCCACACATATTTGCAATGATAGCTCAAAAATGGGGATGCCCAGACATAGATCTGTTTGCATGCCCCCACAACCACCAACTTCAAAAATTTTGCACAAGGACCTTCCATCCACTAGCTTGGAAAGTGAACGTCCTCTCGTTCAGTTGGAAAACATTAACAGTGTATGCCTTCCCTCCACTACCTCTTCTAGCAAAGGTACTGCTCAAAGTCAGATTAGAGAGACCACAAATGATACTCGTTGCACCAGACTGGCCACGCCAGCACTGGTACCCAATTTTAAGGAACATGGCCCACGGCCCACCATGGATTTTGCCACAAATTCCTCACCTGCTCACCCAGCGAGATCACCAGATTCTACACAGCCAGCTCAAGACTTTAAACCTGGCTGCATGGCAAATTACCTAAACAACCAGCCAACACCTTTATCCAAAGCGGTTATGGATGTCATTCTGGAGGCCAGGAGACACAGCACCAGGAAAGCCTATTCAGACAAATGGAAAAGATTTTGCGCCTGGAACCAGGCTAAAGGCCTAAACCCCCTTGATCCAAACATCCCTCAGATTCTACAATATTTAACTGAGATGTTACACAAAGGACTTTCCTTTTCATCTATTAAGATCCACGCCTCAGCAATTTCAGCTCATTACAGCACGGATCCTCCTTTATTCTAAATCCACTCCTGAGACAGTTCCTCAGAGGGGCTAAGAACTTAAGACCGCCAAGGAGAGCTCCAACACCTACTTGGGATCTCAACTTTGTTCTGGAAAAGCTTACACTACCGCCCTTTGAACCAGCTTTTCCTGCTGATTTAAAATTTCTTTCATGGAAAACTGCCCTACTACTAGCAATAACCTCAGCTAGAAGAGGCTCAGAGCTACAGGCACTAATGGCAGTGGAACCTTTCATCATTTTTCATCAAGACAGTCTCTCTCTACGAACGAATCCTTCCTTTATGCCAAAGGTGGTATCCAGTGTGGCCCTAAACCAAACCATTCACTTGCCCACCTTCTTCCCAAATCCCCAGAACAAAGGAGAGACTCCTGCACTCTTTGGACATTCACAGGCAATTACGTTACTACTTGGATAAAACTAAGGCTTTCAGAAAAACTGACCAGCTTTTTGTAGCCTATGCTACAGGATCACAAGGAAAAGCTATCACAAAACAGACCATTTCAAAATGGCTAGGACATTGCATACGTTTCTGTTACACACATCATGGGAAACCAGTACCTGCTAACATTAGGTCCCACTCCACCAGGGCTACAAGCTACATCAGCAGCCTTTCTCAGGGGGGTGCCAACCAAGGATATTCTGGAAGCTGCTACTTGGAGTTCAGTGCACACCTTCACCAAACAGTATCACTTACCTCTATACTCTAAGACTAGAGCTGGTTTTGCCACTGCAGTTTTGCAGGGCTTACTAGCTTCTAACCCTGTCTGACTCCACCTCCCATCCTTAGCTTTGGGATTCAACCCAAGTGTGATGACTGCAGCAGGGTAACACGATGAACATAGTACAGTTTTGTACCTACCATAAATGTACATGTTCGAGTGTTCACCCGGCTGCACTCCAGGTTACCCCACCCTCCATCCCCTCTGAACTAGCTGAACTTATCTCTACCACTCTATCCTATACTACCTCTGTGGTGTATTTGCTTGTGCCTAAGGGTTTTGTTTTATTTTTATATAACTATATGTGTGTGGGGCAAGAAAACTGAAGAAAATGGCGTCAGATGCCTCTTATATACCCCTGGCGCACTGACGTCAGGGAGGAAGCGACAGCAACTGACGCCGGACCAAGACTTTGGAATTCGGGCAGACTGCGGGACCGCCTGACGGCAGGATAACCCAAGTGTGATGACTGCAGCAGGGTGAACACTCTAACATCTACATTTATGGTAGGTACAAAACTGTACTTTATGGCTGCTGTCATCAACCCTAAAGTATGAAGAAGCAGTCTGGCTGAAGGAGACAGATGCCAGATAACTTGTTCCACTTGACACCTGATGGTCCATACCCTGTTCAGTGGAAGGGAGGTTGTCTGACAGACTGTTTCCAAATGAACACCTATGAACTCCAGGCTCTGACCTGTTGAAGATGTGACTTGCAATGGTTGAGCTGACTAGGGATAGACATAACTGAAGAAAGCTGTCCCTGGATTTCAAGAGATGCCTGGTTGGGTGAGTGAGAAGCCAGTCATCTAGGTATGAGGTATGGAAGCACTCTGAATCCTAGCAGTCTCAAGTAACCTGTTACCTCTGCCATACATTTGACAAACACCAAAGGGAAGAGCTCTGAACAGACAGTTGACTAGCCCCCAGCCAAAATCACAGGTATCCTGACGAGCAGATTCTTTCCTACACCTTCCCCTATTTTCACCTATACCACCGTTGTCCACTAGGTGGCGCTCCTATCCCTCTCCCTTATTCTTTTCTTTACATTCACTCTATCTCTGTCTAACCTCTACATTTTATTATCTCTCTTTTTCCCTTCAGTCTATCCCTCTCAGCACTTCACTACCCCTCTCCAGATTCTTCCCCTGACACTTTACTGCACTTTCCTATTTCTGGATATCCTCCATCCTACCAAACCCTCCCTCCTACTGCTCTTACATACTTACCTAAAACTACCTGCATCTCTGATTGTCTCCTCTCAACTCCTCATTCACTTGTGTCTCTATTAATGACACCCCACCTTGCAAAATAAAGCTGAAATCCTCATCTCTAAACTGCAGATTAACCCTAAAAAATCCCTCTATATAATTTGTCTCTACTTACCCCCTGGTAATAACAACATAATTATTGAAGAAATCCTTGGATGGCTGTCTACAAATTACCCACAGAAAACAATAGTACTAGGTGACTTTAATTATGACTGGAAAACCATTAATACCATTAACCCCTCCACACACATTAATCTCCATGGTTTTACTCAAACAATCAACCTAACGACCAGAATTAACAAACCTACAAACAAAGAGAGTACCTTAGACTGTATACTCACAAATAAAGACCCAACTACTTACAAGGTAGGTACCTTACCAGACGATCTTAGTGATCACATGCTTACCTACACAAGACAAAAAAATGATATCTTCATCACCCCAACCTATAGAACAATTCGATCTAAAAAACATTTCAACCCTGAACTCTTCCAAAACGAACTTAGAGCTTGTGATTGGAAACCTGTTAAAAACCTTCCACTCAATGAAGCTGTCACATATTTTAACTCGCAATTTCTTGCTATCCTAGATAGGCATGCACCCCAACGATCTATTAGAATGAAATTCAAACCAGCCCCATGGCTAACACTTTAAACTAAGAATATAATACTACAAAGAAATAAAGCTTGGCATAATTGGAGAACTAACAGAACCTCCCCTGATAGACAAATCTTTAGACAATTTAGAAATATGACAAAAAGGGCTATACTATCTGACAAAAAGAACTACTATAGCAAGCTTCAACAAACTCACCAAAAGCAACCTCAGAAATTCTGGGCAAGCATCAATAGTCTCCTTAAACCTGGTCACTGTAGTACACCATCTCCTCATGATGCTGACCAAAACACCCCACTCCAAACTGCGAATAATTTCAACACCTACTTTACAGAGACCATCCAGTCCTTAGCAAGCCAGCTTTCTTCTGAAAATATGAAGCAACCTTCCCATAGTTCTATACCTCTACCAACTTTCACATTTCACCCCATCTCTACTAACTCTATCTACAAAATCCTCCTAAAGCTTAAACCTTCTTCCCCCTCAGCAGACCAATTACCTGCTGAGTATCTACAAATAGCAGCGAAATCCATTGCCTTTCCCATATCCATCCTACTAAATAGAACCATTAATGAAGGTATCATCCCTGAAATTTAGAAGGTCTCCCATATCATCCCACTTCATAAAGGTGGTAAATCCAGTGACTATTCTAACTACAGACCAATAGCTCTTCTTTCACCCTTAGCTAAAGTCATGGAAAAATGTATTCACCATCAGTTACTTAACCACTTAATGAAACAATATTTTGGCTACTTGCCAACATGGCTTTAGGCCATTTCACAGCACCACCACCGCCCTTCTATCCTTCACTGATACCATCAATAAAAACCGTAATAATAACACCCTCTCTTCTGCTCTTTTCATCGACCTGTCAAAGGCTTTTGATATGGTCAACCATCCCCTACTGATAAATACCCTTGAACTTCTGGCTCTCGACCCCCCAGCTATTCAATGGTTCAAATCTTACCTTAACAATAGGCAACAAGCAGTTGTCTGGCAAAATAAACTATCATCCCTTCTACCAGTCTCCATAGGAGTCCCCCAGGGCTCAATTCTGGGACCCCTTCTTTTTTCACTATTTATCAACGACCTTCACATTGCAGTTCCTGAAGCCACCTGTATTCAATATGCCGATGATTCCACACTTATATGCTCTAACTCCACCTCAGACCTCCACTACATAACCCAAAAAGTATTTAACATGGTTGAAGAATGGTTCCTAAAACGTTGCCTTCTTTTGAATGCCAAAAAACTAAACTGCTACTACTTCCACCTACCAATAGGTCCCCTCCTATTGATCTCTCTATTGTATCTAGCAAAGGCACCCTGATAACACCTGAACAATCTACCAAACTTCTAGGAGTGACAATCGACAACAACCTCACCTATGATATACACATTAACAACACCATACAAGCAGTGAACAGAAAAATTGGTTCCTTATACAGAATCAAACCTTTCCTTACTCCTCAGGCCAGAACCACCATTGCCCACTCTCACTTAATCTCTACACTTCTCTATGCTTCATCAATTTATACTAATCTAAAAAGAACTAACCTCCAAAAAATTTCTCATGCCTATAACAATATCGCCAGGTTTGCTACCAGCAACCCATACAAGACACACCATTGTCTTAATCTTAAGCAGCTCAACTGGCTTGAATTACCTAGCTTACTAACATTTTCCCAACTCATCATTGCTCACAAAATCTTTTAGCAACCTAAAAATACTCCTATTCTTACTAACCTTATCACCCCATATACAAATCTAACTTCACTACGCTCCTCTACTAGATTACTTGTTTGTACTACAAAGTCTAATAACTTGTCAGGTGATAGCATTTTCTCAAACACTGTTGGCAAACGCTGGAACCTTCTAACAACAGACCTAACTCTAATACCATTCCTTTCTCTCTTTAAACTAAGACTCAAACTTCACCTAAAATCACACTGGTTGTGCCCCTGCACAAACCCTGACTAATTGCTTCCTCTTTCACTTCTAACTTCCTACTCCCTAGGGTCCACTTTCACCCTTTTACCCCGCTTATGTATATTACTGATCTCCCTTTTTTTTTTATTGCTCTCTGACTTTTCCTTTCTTCAACCTACTTCCTCTTCAACCTTCCTATAATTCTCCTATATACAAAGGTTTGCATATAATTACAATGTTTACAAGTATATTATACCTTTTTTAACAAACTACCCTTAAACAATTTTCATTATGCCACACTTACTAAGAGTAGTTCATCCTCAAAAAAAAAAAAAAAAAAAAAAATTTGTTTGATCAATTTATTTTTTTCCCTCTATATTCTTATTTGGTTTCAATGATTTTATGTTACAATTACTACTGTTTATAATTATTAATGTAATTCCACTATTAATCTTTAATGTTTATAATGTTTGTCTGGAGCTTTTCTCCCCGGGCCTCTACTGAAAATGGACATGTATCCAGTTAGACTAGCCCGGTCAACAAATGTAAAATAAATAAATAATAAATCTTCAAGAGCTTCTGTTCACCTTGTTACAGTACGTGTCCTGAAGATCAACAAAGCGCATCCAACTGTATTTCCTCAGAAAGGGCAGAATGGACTGGACCATGACTATTCTGAACTTTGAGTTCTTTTATAAATTGATTCAGTTTGCTGAAATCAAGAACTGGTCTTAGGTCCCCCTCCCCTTTTCTTTGGTACTAAAAAGAATCTTGAGTAAGTTCTGAAGCCTTTCTGGTCTGGTGAGACCCTCTTAGATGAGCTGTCTTGCAGTTTTTTGAATTTCTAGAGCTGCCGTTTCCTTCCGAGTTGAACACTGGGAAGTCTTTCTTTTGTTGGGGGAATTTGTGAAAATATGATTCTCCGCACCAAACTATCGTTTGTGATAAATGCCCACACATCTGGGTGCAGACCCAAGCTCTCCCAGCTGCCTCAAGAGATGAGTAGTTGGGCAACCTTTCTGGAACGCTGAAAGAGTTTATCGGAGGAATCTTGGAAGCCCTTATTTTGCAGGACTCCTCTGCCATGAGGACATCTTACATTAGAATTCCTCCTCTGCCTGTGGGAGAGATATCACCTCATAAGTCTTGGAAAGGACCCTGGGACTTATGGAACCACATTTTACTTCTCTGATTCTTGGAATAGGATCTCTGAGGGGTAGAATAAAGGATGCCCGCAGCAGACAAGGTCTTTCCATTCTGCTCACTCTGAGAAAGCATTTCCTTAACAGTGGGGCCAAAGAAGGATGAGCCATCAAAAGGAGTACTGATGAATGAAGACATGAAGGGCTCTACAACCTCACACAAGTGTAGCCAAGCATATTTCCTTATGGCTATTCCTGAACCTGCCCACCCGTGAGGTACCCTCAGCAACATGGGAAATTAACCTCACGGAGATAGAGTTGGACAGAAGAGTGGTCCAGCTGTAAAGAAAGTTTGTGATACTCCACAGACATGAACTTAGGACAGGATTTAGAAAGCTCTTTAGTCAAATCCCATTTCAGCCTGCTGAAATGTGCCAAATAGTTCAGTGACCATAAGGCAAACGTCACTGAAGGAAAAATGGGCTTTCTGAATCTGTACAACACCCTGGAATCTCTGTTTGGGAGATGGACAAAGGATTTCGGCTTTGCCAGCTCTTTCTTAGTGGCTAACACCATAACCATGGCATCAACAGGTACCCCCCCCCTTCTCCAGTGCAGCCTGTCCTTAGGAGGGGCAAGGAACTTATCAGGACAGCAGGGAATGGGTTTGACAGTATCTGGCTACTTCCATGTCCAGCGAGAGACTAGATCTACAAGATCAGCAGGGTCAGTCACCCAAGACAGACAGACCAGACCCAAAAGCTTCCAGGAACACTAACTCCTTCTGGGAAGGGGAATCTGAGGATGAACCACCTTTCTGCCCGAGGATTTCTAACATGTCCTAAAGAAGACGACAACATCTGGTGGAAACCCTGTGGACCCCCTCTTTATCGAAGTTAGTGTCTTTGGTGAGCGACTCCTGAGGGGAATCTTAATGCCTCCTCTTGAATGTTCTCTTGCAGGGGAAACCCCCTTTGTGGGATGGTGAGAGGTGTCCAAAGAGATGGGAAATCAAGGGAGACTATCTGGATGCTTGATAGGGCCGGTTGTACCTGTGTGATAGGTCTGGGAAGATCAGATCTCAGAACAGATGGTGGCAGGACCGCAAAATCAGAGAAAAGAAAAAAAATAAAGTAGTCATGTCTCTCAGATGAGAGACTATACTCCCTACAGTCACTTCAAAAGCAGAAGGCAAGAGGAGAAGCCGCAGCAGGATGCACCAGCGCTGAAGCCCCAGATGCCACTATGCCCCAACCCTGCCCAGATCCCTACCTCAAAGAGAGAGTCAGACCCAAGCTGCCCACCGCTAAACCTAGAGGCAGAAAGACAGCGCCATCAGAGTTAAACCAAAACTCTTGGACCAGTCACAGATGCTTTGGCTCTAAGACTCATCTTGTTCCAAGGTAATCAATGCTGGACAAGTCAAGGATGCAGAGTTGAAGACCTAGTAGTCTTCAAATCAGACGCAGACACTCTCGGGGTTCTTGGATCTGAAAGCTCTGAAATCACTGGTCAGAACGGAGAAAGAGGAACTATAGTGTAGAAAAAAGAAGGGAGGCTCACTGATCTGATGCGAATCAGAGCCAGGATGACACCCATCTGTATCTAAGCTCTGAAGAACTACCTCATCATCCTATCCTCTTTGGAAAGGGCCCTGGAGGACATCATGGAGGAAGTAATAGACTAGGGCTGGGATTCTCTTCACGGGGTCTCTTGCAGGAAGGGAGGATGGAGTTGGAGAGAGAAACTTCACAGAGAAGCCAGGGGACCAGGTCCTCGAAGACTTAAGTACAAGTATGTGTTAGATCTCACTGTTTAGCTTTCGGATTGGAGGGTGTCAGATCGGACTTTCTGCAGTTTGGTAGGAGGCTCTGAAGTCAAAGTAGACTTTGGAGAGCAGGTGGGAGACCACTTCCTGTACTCTTTTGCGCCGAAGAGGCCTGGTGTGTTTTGGGGGAGGGTTTGAGCACTTGAAAGAATGTAGTAACTAACCCTTTAGGACCAGTTTGTTATGCCGTTTGCTGAGGGCCGTAGAGTTAAAGCCAGAACAAATTGTATATTTAGTGATTAAATGGGCCACATCCAGACAAAGACTCTCTGTGGCATCAGAATCGGGGATCTTGTGCCCACAGGAAGTGCATTTCTTAAACCCAGTGGGTTTGTCAGCCATAACAACAAGGGAACCAGCTGACAGAGTTAGGAAAAAACAAAGCTTTTTTTTTTTTTTTTTTTTTTTTTGGATACAAACTACCAGCAATGGTAGGCAAAAGGAACACCCTCTGAAGGGTAGGAAGAAACAGAGTAAGAAAAAGAAAATACAGACAATGGTACAGAGAAATACCAAGAGTAAAAACGAGAGAGAAAAATTAAAAAGTAATCCTAATACGATAGAAACTGAAAAACTATGGTAAGGGAGGTAGAGGTGATTAGGAAAAGATGTAACTAAGAAAAATTACAAAAGTTACAATCAGTGCAGAAACTACACCCCAAAGTTCTATGAGAAGGATCCATGTCTGAAGTGATAAGGCAGCCAATGAGATCTGAGGTATTATGACTGGGGCATTATGGGTAAAGGGAAAAGCTCGAGAGTTGGATCCGAGAGCTTGGTAAATGTTTCCGAGCTGGATCCGAGGTTGAACAGAGACCCATCAGTTGAGGAACAAATGAAAATGACATCAGAGCACGGACTTTAAAGATAATCCAAGAACTTGGCTAACATATAACCCAGAAAAGATAAACATTGGCCAAGAATTTGAACCAACATACTTCAATGAAACAATTCTCAAAATCCACTTCTGTCTGACAGAAACTTCTTGTACCAGACTTTATCCAAAATGAGTCAACATTTTGTTGAGACAATAACACCATTATATTTCTCAGTCACACTGATTCTGAAGGAATCAAACAATCAAAACTCAAACTGGTGTGTCAAATGCTGAATGTAGGAAACCTGATAAAACATGATCAAGGTAAAAATGTAAACCACTTAGCCTGATAACTGCAATTACCATATAAAGGTGCTTGAAAAACTCCACAAGACTCGCAGCAAACCCAAACAGTAAAACTGCTACATGAAATTAATTGCCACCTGAAATCCCCAAAACATCCAGTGAGGCTTGAACACTGTGCTATGTTAATACTAATCCTTCAAATCCAAAGTGACCATCCAAGCACACTTAGAAGCAGGAAGAAGGATTGGAACTTATGCCATCAATGGACTAAGAGCAAAATCGTTTAATGATGATTGCAAACTGTCAGCCAGCATTTATTAAACTCCATTCTGATGCTCATTCTCCAGACCAAAGAAATGCTGTGTGTTTTGATCATGGGCTTGTTCTCAACACCAGGAAATATAGTACAGCTTCTTCTGTTAAATCCAGCTTCTTTCAATGCATCATATTGGTGCACTTAAATCTGACAGTCTCATCAGGGTACCTTTGACAGATTAATTTAACCACCATGCCTCAGTGGTGGTTAAATATCCTACCTTGCATAACTCCTCCTTTGGGCCGTCTTCTTAAAAAGTTCCAATTTTATTTGCCTTATTATGTCCCTCATTGAATATAGTTCCACCTTTGTCACATACCTCCCCTAACCACCATGACCAACTCAAAAGTCCTTAATATTTCTTCAGAAAAAGATCTTAGCTCCTCCAAAATGCACAGCTGTGTAAGAACTTACTATAACAGTAAATTATCCTACTGACCACTGCTGCAGTAATCCAAACTAATGGGTTATCACTGCTGCCATCTGGCCAGGGTACCACAGCTTAATATTCACTAGTCTGCATGTCTGACACATGATCTCAGCGGTTTACTATCAAAATTTCAAACCGTACTCAGTCGACTGCACTATCGAACACGGAAGTTCGAAAACGGTAATATCGATGTCAAAAAAACAATCTAGGAATGGGTTTTAACATGGGTCGAGGTAGGGGAAATGTTTGTAGTTCGGAATAATACTGAACACCTACCTCGACCCATGTTAAAACCCGTTCCTAGATTATTTTTTTAACATAAATATTACAGTTTTCGAACTTCCGTGTTAGACGATAGTACAGTCGACGGAGTACAGTTCGAAATTGATAGTAAACCGATCTCAGCTCATACGCATACTGGTATATAGGCAGATGTACAAGCATAGACCTCAGACCATCTCCAAGCCAACAGCTTAAAGACTCCTGAAAGCACAACTGGTCAGTTAGGAGAGGCCTAGCATGAAGTGGCAAGAAGCTTCCTAAGGTCTTATGTAAAGGGTAGAGAGAGGGTGATGATGGTGACCAACTCAGAGGGGAACGATGGTGGGAGAGAATAATGCAACAATGATCAGTAGGACATAGACTGTTATAGTAAGCTCTTACACAACTGTAATGTCTCCTGACTGAAATCACTGTTGCAGTATTCCAAACCAATAGGCAAGTCCCAGAGCTGAAGGGAATCCAAAGTGGGTTTGGTTATTTGATAAACTGTTCAAGAGGTCAGAGGACTAATCTTGTGAAGGGAGCTCTGAATCTTAAAAAGGCATCAATCTTGCAGTGTTTAATCCTAGTGTGCACATGGCCCTGACTTCCACTCCTTTGTAGAAGGCCCCAGAAGATGATAATGCTCTGGAAAAGTGAGATAAAGGGCAAAAGGGCAAGAGTTTGCTATGCAGAGTAACAAACAGATTGACTCTGAAATCCAGCTTGTAATGGTTTGCTCAGAAACTGGTTGGCTCAGTCTACATTCCATAAACGATAAACAGCTCATCAAGTTTATCATAGGAGGTTACTAGACTAATGGTTACAGGACCCTTACAAGCCTAGCCAAGTTCAACCCATGTTCCCAAGGATGTCTGGTTCAAGCAGACACTAAAATCAGCACCTATTGCCCCTGTCCAAAAGGGACAATACCACGTAGTGAATTTCCAGTTACCCATCCAATCATCCAAACTGCTCTTAAATAGGGTCAATGAGGGGCTTTGTTTAACATGAATAGGAAGCTTGTTCCAAAGGTGGGGCAACCTCTAAGACAAACCTCTCTCTCCAGCAAGTTCTGTTGATGTTACATACCAGGTTATGGTCCTTTGAGCGAGTGACCCTTGTGTCATTTGACTTGCGAATGTGCAGCATTTCCACTAAAGCTGCGTCAGAGATTGCTCTATATTCAAGGCACAGGTCGCCTCTGAACAGTCTGCACGACAAAGTAAGAGGACAATGATTTCAGTCTGTCTGCATAAGACAGATCTTGAAGACCCTGAATTTTCTTTGTAAGGAACCTTTGTGGTTTCTCCAATTGCTGCAGGTGTTTGGAAAGTAACATACCAAATCTTTATGGACAGATTTGGTCTTGTCCAAATAAAACCTCAGCTGTCTGAACATCTAGAAAGTGTAAAAGTCTTTCTTCCAATTCTGTGGGTTGAGAAGAAAGCAGGTGACAGACAACTTGTTCACTACTTTTGTCATGAGAGAGGGAATTTTAGCCCTCAGGGTCACCCTGCTTGTCCTTGTGAAAAATGAAAAAAGGAGGAATGTCCATGACTGCCTGCAGTTCTAAGATTCCCCTGCCTGAAATGGGACAGAAGCAGGATAGTCTTCCAGATGAAAAATGTGAGATTTGCTTAGGCTGCTAGTTCAAAGGGAGGCAGAGTGAGCACTTCCGGCATGAAACTGAGATCTAAGGTAGGGGGTACCGGCTTCCTTGCTGGTCTAGGATGCAGAACACCTTTAATACATTGTTTGACCTCAGGTCTGGACACAAGAGGGCTTAAGGGCAGACAGGCAGAGATAGCAAACAGATGGTCTTTGATGGAGGACTAGTCAAGACCTGCATCCATGAGCTCACAAAATGTATCTTAGGATAAAAGGTACCTCTGGTTTGTCGGGGTCCTGGTGATTCTCATGACACCAGGAAAAATAAAATTAGTGGCATTTGTCTACGTAGGATTTTTGAGTGTTGGGTCTCCTTGACTCTTGGAGAACCTTAACTACATCTTTTGAAAACTGGTGCTTGAAACCAATCAAAACCCCATCATACACTATACACTAGCATAGGTTCAGGGATAAAAGGTTGGGATGTAGTATGATCCTTTCTGCTCAGTCATAACATCTGTCTTTTGTGGCGATCTGCAATGTTTGCCCTTAGCTAGATGAAAAAGTGGGAACCAATGTGGTCTTTGGCCAAAAAGAGGGGACTAGTAAGAATTTTCTTCTTTTTAGATCTTTAATAAAACCCTTTGGTGGGATGAGGGCACATAGTGGACATTCTCTGTCCAATCAAGAGAGAAAGCATCTCTCTTCCAGACAGACGGGCTAGGGTTCATTGTACATAAAATGGAGAGTTTTGCTGCTCATTGAGGCAAAAAGGTATGTCTGAGGTGTTCCCCAATGATGGATGTTGAGGAAAACTTGTCTGTTTAGTTTGCATTCTTGAACATCCTCGAAGGCCCAGCTTAAAGGGTCTTACCACACAATGTCCTGTGATGGGATGTGTATGGCGAATAAAGACAAGTTTTTCTGGGTATCATGGTCCCAGACCCTCTGTGTTGGTCTGCACAGTTGGTAAGATCTGGTGCCTCCTTGCTTATGTACCACATGAATGTTGTGTTGTCTGTGAATACTTGAACAGGACCTGGCTTGCAGATATGCGAGAAGACCTGAAGGGCTTAGACAAGTGCCCTCACCTCTTGCAGACTGATGTGTTCTTTTTGAATTTTGGCTGCAATCTGCCCTGGACTCTGGGTGCTTGTCCAGGGCCTCCAGTCCTCGTTTGATGCAACTGTGTACATCTGAACTGAGACTGGGTTGAGTTTCAGAGGACCACATAGTAGATATCACTAATCCCAGAGCTGTTAGGATTTCCCTGGCCAAGCATCTGTCAAGGGAAGAAAGGCTGAGAAAATAATTTATAAGATTCTGCTCTTTTTTTTATAGGCAAGTAGGCTTGCATGTTTCAAATATCCAGTCTGCAGCCCAGAAATACCAAGTCCTGGGTGGGTTGGAGGGAGGACCTTTTCCAAGTTGACAGTGAAGCCTAACTACAAGATGTTGACAGTAAACTGGAGAGACTGGAGCAGAATCTTTGGCGAGGTAGCCTAGATTAGCATATTGTCTAAGTAGGGAAATCTCTGAATTCCCTGACCTCAGCAGAATGCTATCAATGGCGCATGACATTTAGTGAACACTCTTGGGGCTGTGCAAAGCAGTAAACTGAAAATGAGATGAGGCAGTACAAAAACAGAGGTACCTCCTGCAAGAGGGGAAAATTGGCATATGGAAGAAGGCATCTTTTAGATCCAAGGATACTAGGTGTGCCTGAGGCAGTATGAAAGGCAGCAACATTTGCATTGACAGCATTTTGAAGGTTGTCACTTTAAGATGATGATTAGCAGAGAGAAAGAGGAGAGAGACATCCAGTATGGGTCTCCATTGTCCTTTTCTTGGAACTAGGAAGAGTCTGGAGTAAAAATCCATTCTTACGAATTAAGGGTACTGGTTTTATAGTGCCTTGTGCCTCCAACTCTTGGAGTAAGGGTGGTAGAAGATGGACTTAGTTGTGGGGATAGGAACGTATACCATTCAGAAAAGTTCTTTCCACACTATACCATATAATGTAATGGAAACCAGCCAGTACTCCATGGCGATTTTTTCCCAACTTGAGATCGAGGAAGCGTTTTAGACGGGCAAGGCAGGACTGAGATAATGGAGAGTGTTCATTTGTAGATCATCACATTGATTTTTCCCCAAAGGAAGGCCTCCCAGATGTGGGATCCCTCTGTAGTTTTTCTGAGAATCTCTTTCTAGGAGCGTTTTGTTTGTGTTTATTAATGGGTCTGGAGTTCTTTCCATCACAAGAAGTGGACTTGGCTGGATAATTCCTCCAGTATTTAGACAGTGGTTAACAGAATCTGCAGTCTTTCACTGTTTTTGCCTTCATCTTGAAGGGCTTTAAATAAGTTGGCAGCTGTTGGGCCTAACAAAAGGCCCTTGTCTAAAGGAGAATCAATAAGTTTGGTTTGAAATTTTCTGGCATGGGTTGACTGTGCAACCATGCATAAAGAGTCAGTACCAGCTGCTCAAGAAGGGGACTCTACAACACCATAACTAAATTTTATACTGTACCTTGCTACTTGAGTAGCCTGAACAAGGACAGCCTTTGTTGCTTGTAGTCTGGGCCCATGTGGATCCACCATTACCTTGTTTAAGGAGTAGAGTATTGAGAACAGGTACTTGGGTCCTCAGAGTTTAGTGTCATGCGAGAGTAGGAGGTGGCATATACCTTTTTCCCCACCTATCGCTAGCTATACGGTCTTCATCTGAAGGGAGGGTAATGGAGTACAGAAGAAATTATGAAGGTTTATCAAAAGAGCTACTGCACAGGAGTCTGCCACAGAATTACTGTACAAAAACTAAGTTCATCCAGAACTTTATAAAATTTATCTGGTCTTTTGAGGACAGGAGCTTGCGAATAAGGGGTAGCTGAGAAAGGCTTTATAGCCTCCAAGAAAGCCTCTAGGACTGGACAGACAGGAGAAGGAAATAGGGTGCCCAGTTCCAGGAGGTTGTAGTACCTTTTCTGAACCACTATACTCTGTCTAGGCTCCAATTCAAAATTGTTCATCATGTTTGCAACTCTCTCTCTCTAAATGAAGCATCTTCAACAAGAGTGTAAGGGAGGAAGGAGTCTTTACCATCATCGTAATGGATTTGGCCAGAGGAATGTATCTGATAGGAGTATGCCAGCGAATGAGTGTCACAGGCATCTTCCTCTTCAAAAGAAGAATCCACAGTAATGTTTTGTGGTGTGGGAGTAGGATGGTAGACAGTAAAGAAGGTTTCATGGCCATAACTGCCTTGAGCAGGCTCTGAGAAAAGTCCATAATTTCTTTTCACTAGATGGGGAAGGAGAAGGCACATGCTTAGCAGAGACAGAAAGAGAAAGAGTGTGTCTGTGTGTCTGATGTCTGCTTGAACCAAGCAGGATGGTTCAAACCCCCTGACGTACATCAATTAATTTAATTTAATGTGATCTCTTCCCAAATTAGAATCTGTGGAATGCCTTCAAGGCCCTCGGAAAGGATAATCTGCAGTTCTCCTTTTTCTGTAGGAGTAGTTTCCACAGGCATAAGGTTCACTGATACCATACCAGCCTCCATCAGTCTTGGGTAGAGGGCATCAGAGGCAGAGTTGGACATACTGCAAGTTCTGGAACCTCAGTGGGTGCATCAGAATCAGAAAAGCTAGACAGAATCCAATCTGGGTCTTTTCAGCTTTTTCCTGAGAAGTGGAGGTATATTTGGGAAAGCGTTATATGCCATCTTGGTGTGGCCCAAATGCTACAGAAGTAGGGTTTCCAAGACAGTTGAGTGAAGGCAGACAGGATTGAAATGTCTTTGGCATAAAGGACTGACAGATGGAAGAGGTCTTGTAGCAGTATTCCATACCTAGGCAGAAGTAACATTGGGTAATGTAGATCTTTGTATGGGATTTATTAGCACACTCACACTTAACCCTCCTAGCTAACAAATATGGATAAAGCACAACAAATTTAAGTAAAGAAGATTCCCCAATGGGGCACTTATCTCTTTTAAAGACATTACCAACAACAAAAGATGACCAATCCAAAGGATGTGACCCACACTGGGGATGGTGACAAGAGTCTGTGGATCTATGCTCATGCATCCACCTATATACCATACTCTGAGATGAGGTCACGTGCCAGACTTACAACCTAGAAAGGTTATGCTTTGGTACCCTGGACTGATGTCAGTGGTGATAACCCACTGGTTTGGAATACTTCAACAGTGATTTAAATTAGAACATGCTCTATATTCACTCTATTCAGTGTCTTACAAACTGGACTTCTCAGGGGAGACTGTCTGCTTGGACTTCACTTTATAGGCGACTCAGTGCTCTCTGAAGTCCTTCACTTACACAGAATCTGTGATAAAGCCAATGCCTGCTCTAGACACCTAAACCCATACTACCACATCAACATAAACAAATGGTATGAGAGGTACCAAACTCAATCTATTCTACATTTGTGGAATTGGCTGCTCTTACATATTAAGCAAAAGTGCTTCACTAACCATGTTTAAAATCAAAAAGCACAAAGCGAACCGAACCCAAAGCAATGTAAAAACTTAGTAAAACAATAAACCTTTAATAAAATGTAAGCAATTTCACAGTAGTAATTGCACTGCTTTCTCAGATGTTAAGAATGTGAACAAAAAAAAAAAAATCTTAAAATATCACATGATCAATTAAAATAAAATATTCAGTTGCTGTACTAACCAAATCATTCTCTCAAACCATTAAAGGTATCCATCACTATTATTGCCAGAATAAAGGGATCACAGGGGAGTGCCTAAAAAAAGAAGTTATGTTCTTACCATAACGTTCCATCTGAGTAGTAGACTTCATTCTTCTGCACATAGGGGGTATACGGATCCGATGCAGATACAAGCCGGCAAAACTTTTCAAGCATCAACTCCAAGCTCCTCCCTTAAATCACTTCCTCCTATCTAGCCCCAGATCGAGTTTGCTGACACTAAATGGCAACATAACCACAATCCTAAACAGGAAAAACCTGAAGTGTGAGGGGGATGGAGGGAGGGAAGGTGCAGAAGAATGAAGTCTACTACTCAGATGTAACGTTATGGTAAGAACAACTTCTTTATCTGAAGTAGTTAACTTCATTCATTCTGCACATTCATTCTGCACATATGGGACAGAGTCCCCAACTACTAGTATTCCTGGGAGGCCCTTATGGAAGGATATTTCTGAGCACCGCAGAGCCAAAGGATGCTCTCCCTCTAGAATAAGATCCAATTTATAATAAGAGATAAATGTGTACGAATTGGCCCAAGTCGCTGCCGCACAGATATCGTCTAACGGAGCTCTTGACCAGAAAGCTGCAGAAGTGGCCATTGCTCTAGTGGAATGAGCCTTCAATACACCAGGAGGAAATAAACCTTTGCCCTTATAAACCTGTGCAATACAAAGAGTGATCCACCTTGCTAAAGACACTTTTGAAACTGCTTTGCCCAAAAATGGTTTTGAAAAAGAGAAACAATCGATCTGACTTCCGGAAGGGCTTAGTCCTATGGAGGTAAAACGAAGCGGTCTATGGACAGCCAATAAATGAAGCTTACGTTCACCTCTATTTTGGAAATTTGGGAAGACTGGCAAATTTATAGCCTGATTAATATTGGCTGCAGAGGACACCTTGGGAAGAAAGGAAGGGTTCGTACACAGCGAAACCCTATCCTTGTGGAAAATCAAATAGGGGGCAAAGAGGATAAGGCCTGCAACTCTGAAACTCTCTTGGCTGAAGTGATGGCAACCAAGAAGGCGGTCTTCTATGACAAAAACTTCATCAGAACTGAACCGACTGGCTCGAAAGTGGAAGAGGTCAAAGTCTGAAGGACTAAAGTCAGATCCCAGGGGGGCACAGTTTAAACTGGTGGTCGCAATAAAAAAGTGCCCTTCAGGAAAGCTTTACACAATTTGGCAGAAGCCAGAGGAACCTTATTTTCACCCACATGAAAATTAGAGATGGCAGCCAGCTGAACCTTGATGGTGGAAGCACTTGCGCCTGATCGAAAAAGATCGGCCAGAAAATCCAGTATGACTGGAACGGGTACTGTAAACTGTTTCAGATTGCGCTGAGAGGCCCACACGCAAAAACATCTCCACTTGCTATTGTAGGGTTTCCTAGTGGAGGCTTTAAGAGAACCTACCAGAATATTCTTAACAGGCCAGGAGTCCTGATGATCATGGGAACTGGAGCAGCCATGCAGTCAGCTGGAGACTGTCCAGATTGGGCAGGGGCAAGCCCGACGGGTGAGAAATCAGATCCGGGCATGGATCTAGAGTCCATGGAGGAGCCAACAGGTGAGACCATAGGAAGGGAAACCACACGATGCGGCCAGAAGGGAGCTATGAGAATGACTTTGCACTGCAGCCGGCAAGCTCTCTGAAGAAACTTCGGAACAAGAGGTAACGGGGGATAAGCATACAGCAGCCCGGAAGGCCAAGCATGGACTAGAGTATCCCTGGGGACATCCCCCGGAGGGGGGATCAGAGCAAAGAAGTTCCTGCACTTCACATTGGAAGGAGATGCGAAGAGATCGCAGCAAGGTTGACCCCCCCCCCCCCAAACACGGAAGATCTTCTCCGCCACGGATTGTTTCAGAGACCACTTGTAAGGCAGAAGGATTACCCTGCTGAGACTGTCCGCTAGAATGTTTGAGCGTCCCGGGATGTGCGTTGCTTATGAGAAACAGACTGGTAGATACGGCCCACTCCCAAGCCCTCATGGCCTCGTGACAAAGGGGGTAGGATCGGGTCCCTCCCTGTTTATATACCAGACTACAGACATGTTGCCTGACTGAATGGCTACCGACCCCAGAGGAAGGACAGGGTGGAAGGCTCTCAGCGCTAAAAGCACTGCCCTCATCTCCAGGACATTGATGTGTAGCTTGGTCTCTGGAAGGGACCGGACCACGTGCCCTGGACCGTTCTTCCCAGGAAGTGCCCCCCCCCCGAGCTGGGAAGTGTCCGTGGTCACCGTGGCTTGAGCAGGAGGGGCTAGAAAGCTGTGCCCCGCGAAAATGTCCGCTGATTGAAGCCACCACTGGAGTGACGTTCTGCATGTCCGATTGATTTGGATGTGGAAATTCATCGGAAGGTCTAACCAGGACCATTGAACTGCTAGATTCCACTGAAGGACTCTCACGTGAAGACGTGCAAGAGGGTGGATAGAGATTGTGGCTGCCATTGAACCCAGGGCCCTGAGAACATCGGCTGCTGTGACTACAGAGTGATCCAAGATCACCGATACATGGAGTCTGAGATTTTATATCCTTTCCGAGGTGAGAAAAATCTTTGACTGAATCGAATCCAACCGTGCCCCGATGAAGTATATGATCTGAACCGGAGTCAGGTGGAATTTGTTGATACTGATCCTGATGCCTAACTTGTGAGCCAGACCGAGGAAGTAGTGTAGGGCCTGACACAAGGTACGTTTGGTGGATGCAGCGAAGAGCCAGTTATCTAGGTAGGGGAATACCTGAATGCCCTGAAGTCTCAGGTGAGCCACTACGAATGCCATAACCTTGGTGAACACTCTGGGTCTGTGGTGAGACCAAAGAGTAGGGCTCTGAATTTAAAGTGACTGGCCCCTAGCCGGAAGCGTAGAAACCTCCTGGAGCTCCTGTGGACCTTGATGTGATAGTAAGCGCCCTGGAGGTCTAACGAGCACATCCAGTCGCATTCTCTCAGAAATGGTAGAATGGACTGTAGAGTGACCATCCGGAATTTTTGTTTCTCTACTGACAGGTTGAGGATAGACAGATCCAAAATGGGCCTGAGCTCCCCTGTCTTCTTTGGCACTAAAAAGAACCTGGAGTAGATGCCTGATCCAGATTGATCTGGGGGGACCCAGCTTGATGGCTTGTTTTTGTAGCAGCTTCGAAACCTCTAAAGCTGCAGCCTCCCTGTGAGCGGGTGGAACATCTGGTAGGCATGATGGAGTTATGAGACATGAAATGAAGGGGATAGAATATCCTCTGGATATGATGTTTAACACTCAGCGGTCTGCAGTAATGGACTCCCATGCCGCTGGATGTAAGGAAAATCTTCCCCCGACTGCCTCCAGAGTAGAGCAGCTGGGCAACCTCTCAGGGTTGCTGTGCGGGTCTGTCGGAAAAAGGTTCCCTAGACCTGAAGTTTCTGGGACCCCCTCTGCCTCCGACATGGCATCAGTCTTGTCCCCCCCTGCCTCTGGGGGATGAATATTCCCGAGTGCCACAAAAGGACTGATTTCTGGAACCACATTTTCTTTTGCCCCTTTTGGTTCCTGGAATAGGACCTCTGGGGGTTAGAGAAGCGGATTCCGACAGCTGACAAAGTCTTTCTGTCCTCCTCACTCTGGGTTAGTGTGTCACGTACAGTCTTCTCAAAGAGGGATGGATCCATCAAAAGGGGCGTTGATGAAAGATGCCTTAAAGGGGTCCACAAATTGACACAGCCTGATCCAGGTGTGACGCCTCAAGGCAACACCTGTACCAGCAGCTCTAGTGGCACCCTCCATAGCATGAGAGAGGAGACGCATAGAGGTATTTGTCACCGATTTCAGTGTAGTCATCTTCGCAGTGAGAGACTGCTTGTCCTGTTGTGACAGAGACTCCGGGGGCGACTCAGTTAGTTCCGATATAAGGTCTTGCTGCAGTCGGATAACATGTGCCAAGTAATTCAGCACACAAATAGAAAATGACACTGACGAGTACATGCGCTTCCCGAAACGATCCATCGACCTGGACTCTTGTCTGGTGGATTAACTGAGGAACTCTCCTGTGCCAGTTCCTTCTTTGTGGCAGCTGCAACCACCAAAGCGTCTACCGGGTCTCCTATGGACCATGCCTGTCTGTCTGACGGCAGGGAAAGAACTTTGTCTGGCCTTTTGGGTATAGGCTTTACGGTGTCAGGATCCTTCCATACCCTAGTGGTGATGAGGTCCGCCAAAGGGTTTGCTGGAGGGGAGACCCAGGAAGTAGATGGACCCACGCCAAAGGCCTCCAGGAATACAGACTCATCCGCAGAGGGTTTGGGGGCTGACCAACCTCCTCTTTGGCGGAGGATCTCCATAATGTCTCCGAACGAGACGTCCTCGGTAGGTGATCTGGGGGAACCCTCTCCATCAAAGTCCATATCAGTGGTAATGGACTCAGGGGAGTCCAAGTGCCTCCTCTTACACTTGCGCATACGAGGTTCCTCTCCAGTGGGACACTCTGTAGAGGATTTGTAAGCCTCCGAGGGTTCCCTGACGGGAACAACCTGGGGTTGCTTTGGCATGGGCTGTCCCTGAGACAGGGTAATGGGAGTAGAACCCAAAATCAGAGGGGTCTGGGTAGGATTCGAGTAGGTGAGCTGTGGTCTCAACCCCTGGGAGAGAACCCTTTCCACTACCCCAAATGCTGATGGAGAGCACACCTCCGTAGAACGCAAGGATGTGGCTCTCCCCGGTGCCGAAGCAGGGATCGGAGCCGACGGAGGGGTAGTCTGGGCACAGAGGATGGGATCCGAAACAGCGAAATCTCGACCCTCCGGTCCGACTCCCCGACCACGGCTCCAAAAGTCTCCTGGATCAGAGATCAGATCAGAGGAACTCAAGGTGACTGCCAGCGTCGAGGAAACGAGAACCATCGGCGCCAACCTAACAGCTCTGAAAGGTCTCGGACCCAAAAACCCCGAAGCGTCTGGTCGGATCGGGGAAGGAGCAATAGGGTGGAACATAGTTGGAGGACCCTCTCCAATGGGAGAGGGCCCTGGTAAGACCCCCATCTGAATCTGGTTCTGGATGAACCTCCTCATCAGCTTGTCCATATCAAGGTCGGAGACACTCCAAGTTGACCTGGAGGAAGAGACTGACTCGGGTCTGGGCCGGATCTGAGGGGAGTGCCTCGGCTCCGGCGAGAAACGGGGAGAGCGGAGCACAGGAGAACGAGAACTGGGTGCCCTTGAAGAGGGGCTGGAGAAAGACTCCCTGTCCGGTGATCTTTTTCTGGGCCTGTCCCTCTCTTTGTGGTGCTTCTCTTTATCCTTTCTGTCCCTACCTCTCTGGGACGACTCCGATGAAGCAGACCTGGCGGGAGGTTGAGTCCCTGCCTGCACAGTGTCAGAAAGGAAACCGAGACAGACTCCAGGGCAGAAGCTGGTAGCAGACCCTTAGCCACAAGCTTAGCCCGACGATCCTTCAAAGCCCTAGGGTTGCCTGAACAAATGTCACAGGATGCAGACAGATGGGTGACCCCTACACATAGAAAACACAGTGTGGCCATCAGCTGGTGAGAGCTTATGACAACACGCTGTGCACTTCTTAAAAAGAGCCTTAGGCTGTTCAGCCATAGCAGAGACAGTAAAAGCCCTAACGGCCCACTCACACACACACTTAAACAGGAATTGGGCCTAGGCGGGAAACCAGTATCACAAAAAACACTTATAACTTTTTTTTTTTTTTTAACAACTAACACGACAATCAAACGCGAAGGGAGGAAAAAAGGGAAAGGTATTCACACTCAACTATCACAAAAAGACCAGAAAACCTTAACACCTTGCTTAGAGTTCAGAGACCACAATGCTGATTCAGAGCAGCAAATGAGATCTGGGGCTAGATAGGAGGAAGTGATGTAATATAGGTAAGGGAGGAGCTTGGAGCTCGGAGCTGATGCTTGAAAAGTTTTGCCGGCTTGGATCCAAATCAGATCCGTATACCCGTATATGCAGAATGAATGAATTCAACTACTTCAGATCTATCTACATAAAGCTCGTCTTTTAAGTATGGGTTTCAATGGAAGTTTCTCATTTAATCTTCACCTGTATCTTCCCCAAGTCTAATTATCCACCTAGTCTCCGTGACTTCTGTCAAGTTCTCTATATCCCCACCATGTTCATTTAGTTCAACTTGCTCTATTACCAAAAACCTAAACATGTATGTGGGATTCAAATGCCATAACATGTTTCGACAATGCATTCGTAACACCCTCAGTTCTTTTATTGTACAGATGTTCCCTGATCCTGTCCCTAAATCTACCGTTTGTCTTCCTAACATAGAACACATTGCATACAGCTAAGTAAACTATGCTCTCAGAGTCACAATCAGCTCTCATGCTAAACCTAAATATCTTACCAGTGTCTGGGTGTCTGATCTGGTAGAATCTAAGAAGGGACATAAATTACATTTGCCACATGAAACTGTGGAATGTGCATCATCTATTGGTGTACCCGTAGCCCTATTCCAGGGATAGCATAGTAATCTTTTCAAGAATTTCTTATACTCTAACAAAAAGGCAGGTCTCTCGCCAACTATCTGTTTTATGTTGGGGTCACTCATCAAGACAGGCCAGTACTTCGTATAGACATTACAATATTAATGTCATTCGTGTAATAGGTGGCTATACCAACTCTCTCCCTTGATGACCCTCTCTACTAGTCCTGTGGTCATTTCTGCTATCCGAAAAATAAGGTCCCGCTAACGTAGATCTAATATTGGAAATCTCATTGAGGGTGTTATTCATGGACTGATCATTGTACCCGCTCTGCATAAACTTTTAAGGTGTCTATTTCTTCATTAAAATTATTGTCCTCCACATTCAATCTGGATGCTCTCATGCCTTGACACCCTCACTGTTTCTCCTTCTGTGTAGCAGTGCATTCCTATAACATTGCTTTCTATAAATCTTTGTACTCAGTTCAGTGCCTGATTTCCTAAAAATTGTAGCACCCAAAAACTCTATTTCATACAGTGACTTATTCATGGTGAATTTAAGAAAAACTGTGTTGGTATTCACATATAGAAAGAAACCACACAATCTGTCAGGGGTGCCTACCCATAGGAGAAAGAGATAATTAACAAAATGTCTACAAAATAACAATTGTTGCTAAAATGGTGATCTCGTCAAAGTCTCTTCCTCCCAGGTAGCCATGTTTAAAATCAGTATGGATGATAGCAACTTTTCACCAAGTATGTGAGGAAAATCTACTTAAAAGCAGACATCCATGTGAAGAAGAGCTCCGCCCTAACCCAATCCAAGTGTAAATTGGACAACTGGATGAGGAACAGGAAATTTCATCCCTGGTTTGGCACCTATGTCTCTAATGGACACAGGCAGCCTGTAAAATGGTTCTTCCCCCTGGTTGTAAATGTTTCATCTCCCAAGCTCCTGGTTACACTTCATCAGGGGTACCAGAAATTGAGAGATTTGGGATGCATGGCTAAGCTTAAAAATGCCCTTGTGGTCATTAGCTTAGTACACACCTATGAACCTATGACAAATAAGCTTGCTATCAGTACGGGGTGACATAGCAGAGTTTGTTGGCCTTCCTGGTCATAAGGTTAGTAGAAGTCTATGAATCTATGGAGAGTAACTATAATGACTACCACTCTGCTTCAGTTAAATACATCCACAACTACTCTAATTCTCTTGCTCTTTAGGAATAAGATTTTAAAATCACTTAAGTAGTTCTAACGGGGGCACTATACTGTCATTTCTAGCACTGCTCTCAATAGACACTACTTCAGAAAAATGGCACATGAATAACTTTGGAGGGATAACAGGTAGACATGTCAACAAAAGATACGCAGCCAATATCAACATCAGTGAAGCAAAAAAGGAGTATGGGAGAGAATTTCCTGTCAAAAGTATACAAATAAAAATCTAAAGGGAAGTGGATGTCTCAAAAGTGCCACTGCCATTATGAGCACCCTCATCACAAGATCAGAGGCATACAAACCAGACCTCTGCCAAGTGATCTGTCCCTAACCAATTGCTCCTATAAGGCACAGCTGTAGTTTGTACACCTTCTGTAAACTTTACCCCCCCCATCCTCCCATTAGTAAACCAGGACATCCCCAGCACCTGCTGCCCCCTTCCCTCATCACCATGGTGCAGGTTATTAATGCCCTCTCAAAAGCAAAAAATACAGCCTCCATGGGACCCAACATCATGCCTGGCTGTGTCCTACATGAACTCAGGCAAGAGTTCTCAGCACCACTAGACACCCTATTCACCCAAAGTCTGTGCACGGGCTTCATCCCAGCAGAATGGAGGACAGCCACTGTCATCCCTCTGCACAAAAGGTGGAGCGTCCACCAACCCAGGCAATTATAGGCCCATCAGCCTAACTAGCCTGATCTGCAAGGCCATAGAATGTATCATCATAGACCGTATAAACAAAAACATTAGCAACCTCCAAACGCCTGATCCCACACAGTTTTGTTTTGTCAAAGGGAGATCATGCCTGTTAAACTTGGTCGCCTTCTTTGAAATGGTCACCAAAGCCATGGATGAGGGGAAGACTGTGCAACACCACCTACCTTGACCTAGCCAAAGTCTATGACACTATTCCTCACTCAGGCATAATAAACTCTTCCAGCTAGGCATCAACCCATATGTTACCAGACGAGTAGCTACCTGGCTCACTGACAGAACCCAGTCAAAATAGGGGAAGCCACCTCTAGTAGTAAACACATAACAAGCAGCGTACCCCAAGTATCTATCTTGGGGCCTCTACCGTTTGGGATATACTTTGAGGTTCAAGCAAAAACCAGTGGTCTGGGGCTGACCAAGTTTACAGACTACTGCAAGCTGGGCACTGTCAAATTCCCCTAGTGATGTGAACATTGTCCAAGAGGGCCTTAACCAAACTAATGACTGGAGCATGGCTTTAAACTGAATGCCAAGAAATGCATTATTATCCCCTTTGGGGAAAATGGTGACCACACTAATCACATTAACAACGCACTAAGCCCGCAATCAGTCATGACGGACTTGGACACCCAGGTCGCTGCAACCTGACTTTTGACCACCATGTTGCCTTTGTTGTACAGAAGGCTTTCTACATGGCCCACCTCATAACTAAAGATATTTGGCATATACCTTGCCAAGCACATGCAGCATTTGGAGAGACCACAGAGATTCCAGACCAGGAAAATCTAAGTTCTCGAACACCTATCGTACACAGACAGGCTAAAGGTCCTGTTCCTCTACTCAGTCTCGTACAGTCTGTTCAGAAGTGACCTGTGTCTGGCATACAAGACAGTCTCAAACTCAGCCTTGATGGAGTTGCTGCATATCCATAAGTCAAACTCCACTTGCGTAACCCACATGCAAGGCATCAACCTGGTCTGTGACATTAACAGAACTCGGCAGGTTAGATCTGTGTCCTGACTATTCCATCTGTGGAACAGACGTACGCTCCACTAGCCCTCTAAGAGGAACCTGGATGACTGGATGGGAAACAGAAAATATACCCCTAGGATCCCACCTTTCTCCCTGCTGGACAGGGAAAACAGGTGCTTTGCGGGAACATTGGTGAAATTCTTGACTAGGCTTACAAGGGCCTCCGGGCCAATAGCCTAGTATCGTCCTATAAACCTATAAAGACAGAAAAGCATTCTGTTTGCACTGAACAGGCAAAAGTACATGAAAACACAGGACAAACTATTCAGTCCACTCCTCAGGGCTCCAAGTCCTGAACCAACAAAGCTGCATCAGGACCAAACAGTGCACCAGTAGATGGAGAAGTTCTGACTTTATAAATTGGATTGCAGAGTCTGTGCCTTTCAGAAAATCCAGCTCATCATTATACCAACCGATGACCAACAAGAAAGTAAGCATCATAAACTAGAAATACAGAACAGGCCGACATTAGCAGTTTATTACTGTTTGACATCAAAGGTTTCTGAAGTGCGCACAAAGAACTCTATGCACAAGTAAAGGCTTCTGATAAAATGTATACATGATATTTAAAAGCTTTTTTTATAGCAAAAAATCCAGAGGATTGTACCTTCCTGGAGAAAAAAAAACTAACAAAAAATGTGCCTGCATAGTTTGGGGACAGAATAAACACTAGATCTTCAAGCTGCAGTCACCAAAAAGATGGGTTTATTCTATTTTATCAGAATTTTCCTGCATCCTGAATACAAATGCAGTAGTTTTTTTTCCCTTCACTCCATACATAAATGAAGGCTCATGCCTGTGTGCTGACAAATGCAGATATGTACATCCTACATTTACATAGAGCTAATTAGAAAGGGAAAATTAACCAGGCAGCCAGGGAAGTTGCCTAGCTACTCTTCACTTGCAACTTTCCTTTAAGCAGGTCCACTGGTCAAGGTGTTCACTCAACATCCGAAACATTCTTACTACCCTTTATCTGCATTTTTGCCTTAATCAGTTTCACTCGTCATGGTTCTTTACTCAAGAGCTTGGAGTTAAGCTTCCCAACACACACCTGCAAAAAATCAGGGCCTCCTGCTTTTTAGGAAGAGCTCTAATTGTCCACAGGCCAGGAAAAGTACAGTTTTGTACCTACCATAAATGTAGATGTTCGAAGATCCACATTGCTGCAGTCATAACTTATGGGTAGTCCGCTGTCCTCGGTCGGCCCGAATACCAAAGTATTAGGCTGACGTCAGTCATGGGCGCTCAGATCTGACGTCAGAGCGTCAAGGTATTAAAGCGCATGACCGACGTCATTTCCTCAGTCTTTTCTTGCCCCAGTTGTCAGAAGGCCCTAAAAATAAAGGCAACAGCCAAAAAATAGAATAACTCCCTAAAACCATGTACAAAAAACAGCTACAACCCAATACATACAACCACTCCAAACTACAGAGGGGGAAGGAGGGAGGGTAAATTGGACTGCAGCAATGTGGATCTTCGAACATCTACATTTATGGTAGGTACAAAACTGTACTATGTTCTTCATCTCACATTGCTGCAGTCATAACTTATGGGTAGAATCCCAAAGCAGAGGTAAAGGGAGGCTGGCAAAATCATAAAGCATTGGGAGCTGCCAAAATGCCCTGTAAGACTGCAGTGGCAAATCCAGCCCTAGATTTGGAATAAAGAGGAAGATGATAATGTTTAGAAAAAGTGTGCACTGAACTCCAAGTAGCTGCTTCCAAAATATCTTTAGTAGCTACCCCCCTTAAAAAAGCAGTAGAAGTGGCAGTAGCCCTAGTGGAGTGAGGCCGGATTCCAGCTGGAATCTCCTTACCATGATGAGAATAACAAAAAGCAATACAAAGGCCAATCCATTTAGAAATAGTTTGTTTTGAAACAGGTTTCCCCTGAGAACCTAAAGCAAAAGAAATAAACAACTGTTGAGACTGTCTGAACACTTTAGTTCTGCTCAAATAATAACGCAACTGCCTGTGAATATCCAAAGTGTGCAAAATTTTCTCCCCTTTATTTTGGGGATCTGCATAAAAAGTAGGCAAATGAATAGATTGGTTCAAGGCCACATTTGAAACCACTTTAGGCATAAAAGTAGGGTTAGTACGCAGAGATACCCTGTCCTTATGAAAAATTAGGAAGGGTTCAACTGCCATTAGAGCCTGTAATTCAGAAACCCTTCTAGCAGACGTAATGGCCAACAAAAAAGCAGTCTTCCAAGACAAAAACTTTAACTCAGCTGTAGCTGCAGGTTCAAAAGGAGGTAAAGTAAGTTTTTCCAACACAAAATTGAGATCCCAGGCAGGAGTAGGAGCTCTACGCGGGGGTCTTATGTTCTTTGCCCCTCTAAGGAATTGCTTAAACAAAGGATGAGAAAACAATGGTGGGTCACAGTCATAGTGAGCAGAAATGGCTGCAGCATGAACTTTTATAGAGGAGAAAGACAAACCCTTGTCCAATAATTCTGTAAGATATTGAAGAGAAACACTCAAATCAGGCCTGGAAACATCAAAGCTCTTTGCTTTGCTCCAAATAAAAAATCTCCTCCATTTATCAGCATAAACTTTCCTTGTACTAGGCCTCCTGGCCTCCAAAATAACATTCAAAACTTGTTGAGGAAGCTGCGACCCTCCAGGTTCTAAAACAGAATATGCCAGGCTGTTAGATGCAGGGACTGAATCCTGACATTGAGGAAATGATTGCCCTCCTGAGTCAAAAGGTGTGGAATCAAAGGCAAAGGGTAAGGAGGTTCCCGTACTAAACTCCTCAGCAGAGGGTACCAGTGCTGTCGACGCCAGTCTGGAGCTATTAGAATCATGGAGGGCTTGTCTTGTCTGACCTTCAAAAGAACCTTTGGAAGTAGAGGCGGAAAGGCATAGACGTGAAGATTGCTCCAACTGAATGATAGAACATCCATTTTCCAAGCTGAGGGATGAAACATCTTTGTGCAAAACTTTGGCACCTGGAAATTTAGTGGAGAAGCGAACAGATCTATGTCTGGAGTCCCCCATATCATTGTCAACTGTCGAAATACATGAGGATCCAATTTCCACTCGTGGGGATCCACTATCCGTCTGCTCAAAACATCTGCTAAGGAGTTCTGTGCTCCTGGCAGAAACCTTGCTTGAAGAGTGATTTGCAAACTGAGAGCAGTCTCCCACAAAATCATAGCTTGCCTGCAAAGAGGGTACGAATGGGTTCCCCCTTGCTTGTTGATGTACCACATGACAGTAGTGTTGTCTGTTTGAATCAACACCTGCCCTGGGAGAAGTAAATGCAAACTGGACTGTTAACATTTCCTTCAAGTTGACATGTAAATGTTGAAGTCTGGCAGGCCACGTGTCTTGAACCCATTTTCCATTGAGGTGTGCTCCCCAAGCCTTGTCCGAGGCATCCGTCGTTAAAATCTGACTCGCCTCTGGTCGGGTCACAGAGTGTCCCTTGTTTAGGTGACATTCCTGAGCCCACCACAAAAATTCCTTTTGAATGCAAGGTATTATCTGAAGGACAGTGTCCAGAGCTTGGCAGTGTTGTGTCCAAACATTTTTGAGATACCATTGTAGCTTCCTCATATGCAGTTTGGCATTGGGAAGCACCAGAATACAAGATGCCATGAACCCCAAGGCTTGAAGGACTGTCCTTGCAGTCAGCCCAGACCGTAGAGACAATTGATGGAAGTAAAGTGAAAGATTCTTTTGCTTGTCCGGGGTCAAAAAGGCCATCTGGGAAGCTGTATTCAGTCTCACACCCAGAAAGCACATTTCCTGAGAGGGTACTAGACTGGACTTTGTTTCGTTCACAGAATAACCTAGGCATCTTAGCACTGTCATAACATACTGTAGATGGTGAAGAAGCTCGTGCTTGTCTTGAGCAAGAATCAGGCAATCGTCCAAATAAGGATAAATTTGTATTCCTCTTAACCTGAAAAAGGCTATCACTGGAGCCAGAACTTTTGTGAATACCCTGGGCGCAGTAGATAAGCCAAAGGGCAATGCAGAGAACTGATAATGTAAAGTCCCAGCCAACGCAGGAATCTCCTGCAACTGGGCCTGATAGGAACATGAAGATAAGCCTCTTTGAGATCCAGAGTTACCATCCAGTGATCTTTGCCCAACAGAGGCAGAAGTTGTTGCAACGTCAACATTGTGAATCTTGGAATGTCCAGATATGTGTTGAGGATAGATAAATCCAAAATTGGCCTCCAAGTGTTTCCTTTCTTTGGTACAAGAAATAGGCGAGAGTAAAATCCGAGGCCCACTTCTGACAGAGGGACCTGCTGTATAGCCCCAATTTGAAGAAGTAAAGAAATCTGTTTGCGAGCCTCTACCCTTTGCTGAGGAGGAACGCCTGGCATGCCTTTGAAAGGAGGCAATGTGTGGAAATAAAACTTGTAGCCTCGGTCTATAATGTCCAACACCCATTTGTCCTGGGTGACTAGAAACCAATTTTGCTTGAAGAGTGCCAACTTTCCTCCCAAAGGAGCTGCCAGACAGGAAGGATCTGTCAGCTGGAAATGCAGGTCATTGGGCCTGTTTACGAAAGGACTGGCCCCTGCCCTCACCTGTAGATTGTGCTGGTGAACTCCACGGTCTAGGCCTGAAAGAACTCTGAGCTCTGCCCCTACCACGTCTAGATCTACCCCTAGACTGCAAATCAGAAGAAGGGTAAGTCCAACCCTTAGCAGGCCAGTTCCTGCTAAACTTAGTGGGCTGCACCTGCAAAAAATCTTTAACAGTCTGCATAGCCTTAGCCTTGTCTTCCATTTTCTTCAAAACAGCCTCCACAGGAGAACCAAACAAAACTTCAGACTGCAAAGGAGCATCTAAAATCCTAGCTTTGACATGCTCTGACAAATTCTGATCTTTAAGCCAGGCATGCCTGCGAATAACTGAACCAGTGGCAGCCACCCTGGAAGAAGCCTGTAAAGCATCAAAACCACACTGCAAAGCATGCTTACCCACCTGATCAGAGGCATGTACCAAATCCTGTAATTCCTTACACTCTATGCCCTCTGCCAAAGCATCTACCTTAGATTTTTACTGAGTAAGGAGAAAATTCTGGTACTTCAACATATGAAACTGGCAATTCAAAGCCCTCATTGCTAAAGAGGAAGAGGTATACACTTTCTTACCCCACCTTTCCAAAGCTCTAGCATCCTTATCCATAGGAACTGGATTCTATACAACAGAAGCCCTGACACCCTTAGGTCCCTGGCTAATAGTTTCTGGGTCGGCCCTAGGGCTCTTATACAGATATTTATGAGCCTCAGGCACCCTGTAATACCTATCCGGCTTAACTGGAGCAGGAGGCAATGAGTCTGGATTAAGGGAAGCCTCAGAGAAAACGTCTTGAACAACATCCAAAACAGGAGGTATAGCCAAAGGCCTATGCTGTGGTAAAAACAAAAATTCCCTAAGCCTCTTCCGGGAATCTGAGAAATCCTGACCTTCCCATTTAAAATGCTCCCTCATAGAATGCAGGGTTTCTGAAAAGAAAAATCCTCTGGAGGAGAAGCAGAAGGAGTGGAATCCTCTGCGTCTGAATCAGAATAAGGAGGAAAATCCTGAATGTCTTCAGCCAAAGACTCTGAGTAATCTGAAGCCTGTTCCAAACTTTCCATTTCTGGCTCCACCCTAGGCCTCTTATCAGGAGGGGGCATAGAACCCCTGATTAAAGTAATTAAATCTTCTGCCATTTTAAGCATGTGTTTTTTAGGCACAGAACCTGCAGAACTAGGACTGACACCTGTGGCAGGCAAACCAGGCCTGCCTTTGGAAGGTACCTTAGAGACAGAAGGAGAAGGCCTAACCACCTTAGGCAAAGAAGGGAGAACAACAACCTGAGAGGCCCCCTCAGCCTGACCTGATTCCTGAGAGGCCACATCTTGCAAAACCAACGTCTCCCCCTGAGACTCAGTTGAAACCTCGGCCGGTTCAACCGAATCCACCATAGCGTCTAAAGAACCGGCGTCCGGAACGGACGAGTCATCCTGCTTGGACTTTAAAGATTTATCTTTGCGCTTCTTTGTAATTACACCGCTTACCGAAGACAAGCCTAGCACAATCTAACCTACGTTTAATGGTGCGCTTATTAAATCTAGCACAAAAGCGACACCCTACCACGTCGTGCTCAGGTCCCAAACAAGGAATACAAAGAGAGTGGTAATCCCTATGCGGTATCTGTTTCCCACAAGAAATACAATTATTCACTTTTTCTGACATCCGGAAATAACTGAGGCAAGAAAAAACAAAATATTCCAACGGGTACTTAGCCCAACTTGGTTTCGGTCTGAAACTCAGAATACGAAAATTTCAGAACGCCGAACGGCACTTGCAAACGCTGCTTCTGCTTCGGACCATGCGGCAAAAAAGACTGAGGAAATGACGTCGGTCATGCGCTTTAATACCTTGACGCTCTGATGTCAGATCTGAGCGCCAATGACCGACGTCAGCCTAATACTTTGGTATTTGGGCCGACCGAGGACAGCGGACTACCCATAAGTTATGACTGCAGCAATGTGAGATGAAGAACATCTACCTGAAAGCCCCTCCCCTCTTTCTTTTATCACAAATAGAACCCAGGGAGTTTTCACTAAACTCCTTAACCCTACACCTGGTGAGTGGCGTATGTATGTATCACCACAGTGGACTACTATACCTTCCTCCTAGAAAATAGTCTCTCCAGCAAAAAGCCCTGTAATAGCTACCACAAACAGACTGGCAACACCAAGAAAGTACAGTTTTGTACCTACCATAAATGTAGATGTTCGAGGATTCCATTGCTGCAGTCCTTACTATTGGGTATAGTCCGCATCCAGTCGGCCCGAATACCAGAGTATAAGGCTGACGTCGGTCAGGGCGCATTAGACTGACGTCAGTACGTCAGGGTACTAATGCGCATGACCGGCGTCATATCCTCAGTCTTTTCTTGCCCCAGATGTCAGAAGACCCTAAAAAGACAAGGCCCAAAATACCTGCACCAAAACATGAACAATATATACAAAAATATAAGCAGGTAAACTCACCTACACAACCACCCCTAAACACAGAGGGGAAGGAGGGAGGGTAAATTGGACTGCAGCAATGGAATCCTCGAACATCTACATTTATGGTAGGTACAAAACTGTACTATGTTCTTCGCTTTCCATTGCTGCAGTCCTTACTATTGGGTAGAATCCCAAAGCAGAGGTAAGGGAGGCTGGCAAATCATAAAGAAGCAGGAGCTGACAACATGCCTTGCAAAACAGCTGTGGCAAAACCAGCCCTAGACTTAGAGTAGATAGGAAGGTGATAATGCTTAGAGAAAGTATGCACTGAACTCCAAGTAGCTGCTTCCAAAATATCCTTAGTTGCCACCCCGTAGAAATGCTGTTGAAGTGGCAGTAGCCCTAGTGGAATGAGGCCTAATCCCAGCTGGAACCTCCTTGCCATGATGGGAATAACAAAATGCAATGCAAAAGCCAATCCACCTAGAAATAGTTTGTTTTGACACAGGCTTGCCCTGCGAACTCAAAGCAAAAGAAACAAACAACTGCTGAGACTGCCTAAAATCCTTAGTCCTGCTTAAGTAATAACGCAATTGCCTGTGTACATCTAAAGTATGCAAAATCTTTTCCCCTTTATTTTGGGGGTCTGCAAAAAGTAGGCAAATGAATAGTTTGGTTTAAAGCCACACTAGAAACCACCTTAGGCATAAAGGAAGGATTAGTACGTAAAGATACCCTATCCTTATGGAAAATCAAAAAGGGCTCGACTGCCATAAGGGCCTGCAACTCAGACACCCTTCTTGCAGAAGTAATAGCCAACAAAAAAGCAGTCTTCCATGACAAATATTTCAATTCAGCAGTAGCCGCAGGCTCAAAAGGTTGTAGAGTAAGTTTTTCCAACACAAAATTGAGATCCCAAGCAGGAGTAGGAGCTCTACGTGGGGTCTTATTTTTTGCCCCTCTAAGAAACTGCTTGAACAAAGGATGCGAAAACAATGGTGGGTCACAATCATAGTGAGCTGAGATTGCTGCAGCATGAATCTTAATGGAAGAGAAGGACAGACCCTTGTCCAGTAACTCAGTAAGATATTGAAGAGCCATACTCAAATTAGGCTCAGAAATCTCCAAATTCTTTGCTTTACTCCAAAATAAAAATCTCTTCCATTTTGCTGCGTACACTTTCCTTGTACTAGGTCTTCTAGCTTCCCTAATCACATTTAAAACTTGTTGAGGAAGTTGAGACCTGCTGTGTTTCAACACAGAATATGCCAGGCTGTCAGATGAAGAGAGTGAAGCTTGACATTGAGCAGATGACCGTCCTGCTGGGATAACAGATGTGGAATCAAAGGTTAAGGCCATGGAGGCTTCTTTACCAGACTCCGTAGTAGAGGGTACCAGTGTTGCCAAGGCCAATCTGGAGCTATCAAAATCATCCTTGGTCCGTCCTGTCTGACCTTTAACAGTACCTTTGGAAGAAGAGGCAGAGGTGGAAAGGCATACACATGAAGGTTTGTCCAACTGAGAGACAGAGCATCCACTTTCCAAGCTGTGTGATGAAACCCCTTTGTGCAAAACTGTGGCAGCTGGTGGTTTAGTGGAGAAGCGAACAGATCTATGTCTGGAGTTCCCCATGACACTGTCAATATCTGAAATACATGAAGATCCAGTTTCCACTTGTGGGGATCCATGATTTGTCTGCTTAACACATCTGCTAAGGAGTTCTGTGCTCCTGGCAGAAACCTTGCCTGAAGAGTTAGGTGCAAGCGTAGCACAGTCTCCCATAAAATCATCGCTTGCCTGCATAGAGGATAAGAATGTGTTCCTCCTTGTTTGTTGAAGTACCACATGACAGTTGTGTTGTCTGTTAGAATCAACACCTGCCCTGGAAGAAGTAACTCCTTGAAAGCCAGCAATGCGAACTGGACTGCTAACATCTCCTTCATGTTGATATGTAGATGCTGTAGTCTGGCAGGCCACTTGTCTTGTATCCACTTTCCATTTAGATGAGCTCCCCAAGCAATGTCTGAGGCATCTGTCGGTAAAATCTGACTTGCCTCTGGCCGGGTCACAGAGAGTCCCTTGTTTAGGTGACATTCCTGAGCCCACCACAAAAATTCTCTTTGAAGGCAAGGTATTATTTGAATGACAGTGTCTAAATCCTGGCAGTGCTGTGTCCATACATTTTTGAGATACCATTGTAACTTCCTCATATGCAGTTTGGCATTGGGAAGCACCAGAATACAAGATGCCATGAACCCTAATGCTTGAAGGACTGTCTCTGCAGTCAGCACGGACTGATGAGATAGTTGATGGAAGTAAAGTGATAGGCTCTTTTGTTTGTCCGGGGTTAAAAAGGCCATCTGGGCTGCTGTATTCAGTCTCACACCCAGAAAGCACGCGTCTTGAGAGGGTACTAGACTGGACTTTATTTCGTTCACAGAATACCCTAGGCATCGTAGCACTGCTATAAGATATTCCAGATGTTGTAGAAGGTCTTCCTTTTCTTGAGCCAGAATCAGGCAGTCGTCTAAATAAGGATAGATTTGAAGTCCTTGTAGCCTGAAGTAAGCTATCACTGGAGCCAGAACCTTTGTGAATACTCTGGGCGCAGTAGGTAAGCCAAAGGGCAATGCAGAGAACTGATAATGAGAATCCCCAGCTCGAAACCGCAGATACTTCCTGTAACTTAGCCTGATAGGCACATGAAGGTAAGCTTCCTTGAGATCTAAAGTTACCATCCAGTGATCTTTGCCCAGCAGGGGTAAAAGCTGTTGTAACGTCAACATCTTGAACTCGGGAATGTCCAGATAAGTGTTGAGGAGAGATAAATCCAAAAGCAGTCTCCACGTGTTCCCCTTTTTTGGTACTAGGAACAGGCGAGAATAAAATCCTAGGCCCCTTTCTGATACAGGGACTGGCTGAATGATGTCCAACACCCATCTGTCTTGAGTAATTAAATCCCAATTTTCTTTGAAAAGAGACAGTCGTCCTTCCAAAGGAGCTGCCAGACGAGAATCTACTGGCAGCTGAAAAGGCAGGTCATTGGGTCTGTTTACGAAAGGACTGACCCCTGCCCTCACCAGAAGTCTGAGCAGGTGAACTCCCTGTTCTAGGCCTAAAAGAACCTTGAGCCCTGCCCCTACCACGGCTAGACCTACCCCTAGACTGGGAATCATAAGCAGGATATGTCCACCCCTTAGCAGGCCAATTTCTACTAAACTCGTGGCTGTACCTGCAAAAATCTTTAACAGTTTGCATAGACTTAGCTTTGTCCTCCATTTTCTTTAAAACTGCTTCCACAGGTGAACCAAACAACACATCAGACTGTAAAGGAGCATCCAAAATCCGTGTCTTAACATGCTCAGCCAAATTTTGATCCCTCAACCAGGCATGCCTGCGAAGAACAGAACTAGTGGCAGCCACCCTCGAGGAGGCCTGCACAGCATCAAAACCACATTGCAAAGAATGCTTGCCCACTTGTTCAGACACATAAACTAAATCCAGCAAGTCTTTACAATCAATACCTTCCGCCAAAGCATCCACCTTAGATTTCAATTGTGAAAGGAGATAATTTTGATATTTCAGCATGTGAAACTGACAATTCAACGCCTCATGGCTAGAGTGGAAGAAGTATACACTTTCTTACCCCACCTATCTAACGCCCTTGCCTCTTTGTCAGTGGGAACAGGATTTTTAACCACAGAGGCCTTAACACCTTTAGGCCCCTGAGAAACAGTTTCTGGGTCCGCCCTAGGACTCTTAAACAAATACTTATGAGCTTCGGGCACCCTATAGTACCTATCAGGTTTAACAGGAGCAGGAGGCAAAGAATCAGGGTTCAGGAAGCCTCTGCAAAACATCTTCCACCACATTCAACACAGGAGGTATAGCTAAGGGCCTATGCTGGGGTAAAACAAGAATTCCCTAAGTCTCTTCCTGGAATCAGAGTAATCCTGGCCTTCCCATTTAAAGTGCTCCCTCATGGAATGCAGAGTCTCTGAAAATGAAAAATCCTCAGGAGGAGAAGCAAGGAGTGGCATCATCCACATCAGAATCAGAATAATGAGGATACTCCTGCAAATCTTCCAGAAGCCTCAGAAGCCCCTGAACCCTGTTCAAAACTGTCAAACTCTGGTTCCACTCTAGGCCTCTTATCAGGAGGGCCCATAGAACCTCTAATCATAGTAATCAAATCTTCTGCCATTTTAAGCATATGTTTCTTAGGTACAGAACCCGAAGGCTAGGAGAAGCCCCTACTGAAGCTGAAGTTGGCCTACCTCTAAAAGAAGTTTTGGCAACAGAAGGAGAGGCTCTAACTACTTTGGGAAGAGAGGGAAGAATAGTTACCTGAGAAGCCCCTCAGCCTGGCCTGCCTCCTGAGAGGGTACATCCTGTAAAGTAAAGTTTCTGCCTGAGACTCCATAGAAACTCCTGGCAAAACCTCTGGCTCCACTGAGCCATCTAAAGAACCGACGTCCGGGACTGCCGGTTCATCAACCCTAGGCTTCGCTGTTTTGTCCTTGCGCTTCTTGACGAAGCGGGCACCGTAGCATCCGACGGCATTTTATAATTGCAACGCTTCCCAAACACTAATCTGGCACAGTCTAACCTCCTCTTAATAGTGCGTTTGTTAAACCTAGCACAAGAGCGGCAACCAACAACGCCGTGCTCAGGCCCTAAACAAGGTATACACAATGTATGGTAATCCCTATGAGGTATTTGTTTCCCACAAGAAATACAGTTATTCACTTTTTCTGACATCCGGTTAAATACTGAGGCAAGAAAAACCAAAATGTTCCCAACGGGTACTTAGCCAACTCTGATTCGGTCTGAAACTCCGGTTTCGGAAATATTTCAGAACGCCAACCTGCACTCGCAAAACTGCTTCTGCATCGGACCACGCGGCAAAAAAGACTGAGGATATGACGCCGGTCATGCGCATTAGTACCCTGACGTTCTGACGTCAGTCTAATGCGCCCTGACCGACGTCAGCCTTATACTCTGGTATTCGGGCCGACTGGATGCGGACTATACCCAATAGTAAGGACTGCAGCAATGGAAAACGAAGAACATCATACCCCCAAGTCCACTGCTCTGCTCGTCATCCACCTATCCAATACATGATGACAAAGCAGCAGAATAAACCAATTCCTCCCGGTACAATCAGCCACTCACTTCTATCCTGATGCGTTTAACCCCAGCACAAACTGCTACTCAATCTTGGACCATCTTGGCCATGATCTTTGCCCCACTCCATTACTGTCCAGAATACCAAAGCTAAAACCTTAGCATGAAAGGAACGCCACACTATCTCCAGCAAAATCAAATATAAGCACTACAAAGCTACTTACAAGTCAGTTTTACAAAGTATTGCTACAAATAGTATCTCAATAATGGAATTTTAACAACACTACTAAAGATCTCTCAAATTATCTTCTGTTTAAAGATTCAGACTGCAATTCAAAGCACTAAATTATAACAGAAGATAGAAACCCTCCTAATAGGCAACATAAAAAGTACAACCAAAAAGCTAAATTATGGACAAGTGCATGCCCTGAAGATTAACGATTCTAAACAGACGCAGAATGCACTGGCAAATACATAAATGTACTCAGGTTCTGAATGAGATTTCACATGTTTAAGTTTATGACATCTAACAGAGGGAGACTTGGACAAGCTTTCTGTGCAGGTATGTCTTGGCAAAAGCTAGTCTCTCTGAAAAAGAAAAATAGGAAAATACTCTTCATGATGTTGAGCTTTGAGTTAATACTTTTCTCCCAGACTTTAGTATCTGCAGCTGGGGACCAAAAAGGGAAATGTAACACTGGTATCCAGATCTGAACTTGGATATTTTCAGCTAACCTTCCAAGAGCAAACATGTTTCATAAGACTATGCAAATCATAGCTCGTTCTAGCTGTTGCACCTACTGCGCAAGTACACTTGCATGTCTGAAGGCCAATAGATTTAAGTTCTCACATTTGTTACTCTTGATTCAGTCTGGAATATGATACATTAAGAAATTCCAACTAGCATTAAAAACTTTGAGAAGATAACATGACCCAGGTTGAGTTCTCATTAAGGTGCTGGAAATAAAAAAACATTTACCAGACATCTAGTGAGTGCCTTCTTTAGTGAAAGATCAGTTATCTTTCTAAAGCAGGGGAAGCACTACTGCCCCTCTCAGTTGACAAAGATAAAGATGTTCCAGGATAAAATTTCAAATTTTAGTAGCCAAAAGATTTTTCTCGGTCAGTTAACATGCAAGGTGTTGGAGGACTAAAACTACTAGTTTTTATTCTGTAAGTCTTGAAAAGATGCAGATGTGACCAGTCAAAGTTCACCAGGATTAAACATTTCATTAAATGTAGAATCCTGTGAGGTAGGGCATGATGACTTCAAAGATGGGTCCTTATGCTCTGGAAAAAATACTGTTCATGCTGCAGAACTAAGATGACCTGAGGTACGGCAAACAGCCAACTTAGTTGAAACTAAACAGAAATTAAGTATTTATAACACTAGATCCTTTTCGTCCAAGGTTAACCTGGTATGACTGTTGAGCAAAGAGTAGCCTGTCAGTTCCAATCTGACCATTATCCAATGCCTCAAACTCCTATGAAAATTTTCACATAGCTTCCAATGAATCTCTCCCTTTAGACTGAACTTCCTGCCTCATGACTAAGGTACCAGGAGTAACTGAAACTTCATTCATTATCTTATACAGGAAGGGTGACATTTTGGAAGGGGGATAGAGAGAGGGGTGTTGCATCAAGCAGATTTGGATTAAAAAAGGTCCACCATTTTAAGTGCATAAATTCCATATCATATTGCATGAGTCCATTCAATTAGATTGTTGGGACACACTCCCGAGCTACCTAACATCTCAGGTGGAATCATAACGTTATAACCTTCCGAACTGGAGCTCCAAAAGCAGTTTTTGTTTTGGATACGACATCCAATTTGCAGTAGTTGGAAAAGCTGTGCAAGGTAAACCATGTTGATTCTGTGTAATCACCATCATCTATGGACAAATTAATGAAAACAGTGGAATTGCCACAAACCTAGAGAAATGAACCTTCAGCTTATAGCAGGTAAAACCTTATTACTGCTAGACTAAACGATGACATAATCAGCCATCACGGTAGTGTCTGTTTAGAAGCTTTTGGCATAACATGTCAGAGGCAAAAGAAAAACAATTTAAACATCTTTTCCGGTAAATCCAGTTCAGCAGTATGTCTTGGAGGAGGAAGAAATAAAGGAACCTGAATTCATGGAGTAGCAGACAGTTTAGAATATGCCTCACCTGCAGTTTTCTATGCTTTACAGCTGGATTAGTGAACTTCAAACAAAACAGTTATCTGCACACATTACTGGTATCCTCTACCTACCTCATGAATGCATTTTCTTCATAAGCCCAGAGCCAAACTACCATTCCATAACAATGAAACAGGGCATAGGCTCAAATTACAGACTTCTGACAGAAAAGTCATTGGGGGACCTTTAGGGGTGTACAGCAAAGACAAGAGACGCAATGGAAAATGGTTAACTATTGCTGAACAAAAGGATGCTCTAAAAGTATAAAAAATGTCAACCTATACCTATTCTAAGTACAGTAAGTCCTATAAAACTTAGACGGGAGAGGGGTGCTTAGCAGCCTTGGAAAGCTTTACTTGCTGAGCAGTCTTAATGCCTGCCAGCCTTTTACTAATGTTACGGAGGATGAACCTCTCTGTTATTAGCAGGCATGTTTTTCAGATGGAGATCAAGTGTAAAGAAGCCTCCAAAAAATACTTTGCAGAAGTACAGAATTATTCATAAAGTACAGTTTTGTACCTACCATAAATGTAGATGTTCGAGTGTATAAACTGCTGCAGTCATCACACTTGGGTTATCCTGCCATCAGGCGGTCCCGCAGTTGGCCCGAATTCCAAAGTCTTGGTCCGGCGTCGGTTGCTGTCGCTTCTTCCCTGACGTCAGTGCGCCAGGGGTATATAACAGGCATCCAACGCCATTTTCTTCAGTTTTTCTTGCCCCAGATGTCAGGTGCCCCCCCAAAAGATGGTCAGTAGATAGTACCAAAACTAAGAGAGTAGCACAAGCAAAACATCCCTCCAGCTAATAAGCAAATACACCACAAAGGTTGTATCAGATTTTGAGGTATTAAAAGGTTTTAGTTAGGTCAGAGGGGATGGAGGGAGGGTAACCTGGACTGCAGCAGGGTATACACTCGAACATCTATATTTATGGTAGGTACAAAACTGTACTATGTTCATCGTGTTACCCTGCTGCAGTCATCACACTTGGGTAGAATCCCAAAGTTAAGGATGGGAGGTGGAGTCAAACAGGGTTAGAGGAGGCTAGAAGGCCCTGCAAAACTGCAGTGGCGAAGCCAGCTCTAGTCTTAGAGAAAGGTGGTAAGTGATAGTGTTTGGTGAAGGTGTGTACTGAACTCCAAGTTGCAGCTTCCAGAATATCCTTGGTAAGCACCCCCCTGAGGAAGGCTGTAGATGTAGCTGCTGCCCTGGTGGAGTGGGACCTAATGCTAGCAGGAACTGGTTTTCCATGGTGGGTGTAGCAAAAACGTATGCAATGTCCTATCCATTTGGAAATGGTCTGTTTTGAGATGGCCTTTCCTTGTGATGCTGTAGCATAGGATACAAAAAGCTGGTCAGATTTTTTGAAAACCTTAGTTTTATCCAAGTAGTAACATAGCTGCCTGTGAATGTCCAAGGAATGCAGGAGTCTTTCACCTTTGTTCTGCGGATTTGGAAAGAAGGTGTGTAAATGGATGGTTTGATTTAGAGCCACACTGGATACCACCTTAGTCATAAAGGAGGAGTTAGTTCGTACAGAAACTCTGTCTTGATGAAAAATGAGGAAAGGCTCTACCACCATTAGAGCCTGAAGCTCTGAGACTCTTCTGGCTGAAGTAATTGCTAGCAGCAGGGCAGTCTTCCATGATACAAACTTTAAGTCAGCTGAGAAAGCTGGCTCAAAAGGAGGTAGCGTAAGTTTTTCTAGAACAAAATTGAGGTCCCAAGTAGGTGTTGGTGCTCTCCTGGGAGGCCGAATGTTTTTGGCCCCTCTGAGAAACTGTCTTAGAAGTGGATGTGAAAATAAGGGAGGATCCGTGTTGTAGTGAGCTGAAATAACTGAGGCGTGGATTTTAATAGATGAAAAAGAAAGCCCTTTGTGCAACATCTCGGTTAAATATTGTAGAATCTGAGGTATGTCCGGCAGAAGGGTATTTTGGCCTTTAGCTTGGTTCCAGGCGTAAAACCTTTTCCATTTGTCTGAGTAGGCTTTCCTGGTGCTGGGCCTCCTGGCCTCCAGAATAACATCCATAACAGCTTGTGAAAGAGGAGCTGGCTGGTTGCTTAGATTTGCCATGCAGCTAAATTTAAGGTTTTGAGCTGGCTGTGTAGAATCTGACTGTCTTGCTGTGTGAGCAGATGAGAAATTAGTGGTAAAATCCATGGTGGGCCCTGGGCCATATTCCTTAATAATGGGTACCAGTGCTGGCATGGCCAGTCTGGGGCAATGAGCATCATTCGGGGTCTCTCCATCCTGACTTTCAGCAGCACCTTTGCGAGAAGGGGCAATGGAGGGAAGGCATATACTGACAGCATTTTCCAAATGAATGAGAGTGCGTCCACTTTCCAAGCTTGATGGTGAAATGTCCTTGTGCAAAATTTTGTTAGCCAATAGTTTTGGGGGCTGGCAAACAGGTCTATGTCTGGGTGTCCCCATTTTTGAGTTATCATTGCAAATACTTGTGGATCCAGTTTCCACTCGTGGGGATCCATGATGTTTCTGCTTAGGTCGTCTGCCAATGTGTTCTTTTTTCCTGGCAGGAATTGAGCTTGTAATTTAACTTGGTAAGCCAGTGCTGTGTTCCACAAGGTCATTGCTTGCCTGCATAGAGAGTAGGAGTGTGTACCCCCTTGTTTATGTACCACATTACTGTGGTGGCTGTCCTTATTATAAGCTGTCCTGGATGTAAGAGGTCCTTGAAGGCTGTCCGGGCATTCTGTACAGCTAGCATTTCTTTTTGATTGGTGTGCAGATTTCTTTGATCTGCAGTCCATATGCCTTGAACGCACCGTCCTGCCATGTGTGCCCCCCAGGCGTAGTCCGATGCATCTGTTGTCATAGTTTGCCTGGCTGGGGGTAAGGTGAAAGGCTGACCCTTGTTGAGGTGACATGCCTGTGACCACCATAGAAACTCCCGTTGAAAGCAGGGAATGAGAGGTATCATTGTTTCCAGGCTGTGTTGAGTCCATACGCTTTTTAGGTACCATTGTAATTTCCTCATATGCAGTTTTGCAAATGGTATTAGTAGTATGCAAGATGCCATGAAGCCCAAGGCCTGCAGAATTTTTCTTGCAGGGAGTTGGGTCTTTGTTGCCACTGTTTTGAAGTATTGAGTTAGTTGTAGTTGTTTGTCTGGCGTTAGGTAAGCCATCTGGGCCGTTGTATTCAAGCTGGCACCCAGGAATGTCATATTTTGTGAGGGCACTAGTTTTGATTTCTTTTAGTTTACTGTGTACCCTAGGCAACTTAGAAGGTGTTTTACAAAAGCCAGATGATGTAAGAGAGTGTCCTTGCTTTCTGCTTGGATGAGGCAGTCATCCAGGTATGGGTATATTTGAATTCCTCTTGTCTGCAGTATGCAATTACTGGTGCCAGGCATTTTGTGAAGACCCTGGGCGCAGTAGATAAGCCAAAGGGCAATGCAGAGAACTGGTAATGGGTTGAACCTGCAATGAAGCGGAGGTATCTTCTGCAATTTTGTCTGATAGGGACATGCAGGTATGCCTCCTTGAGGTCCAACGTTACTAGCCAAGCTTTCTTGCCCAACATGGAAAGCTGCTGCTGTAATGTTAGCATCTTGAATTTGGGTACTTGCAAGAAGGTGTTTAGAATAGAAAGGTCCAGAATGGGTCTCCAAGCATTGTCCTTTCTGGGGACTAGAAAGAGCCTTGAGTAAAATCCTTGGCCTTGTTCCTATGTAGGTACCAGTTGAATGGCTCTCATGTCCATGAGAGCTGTAATTTGTTTTTGTGCCTCTGCCCACTGATTTTATGGCAGGTTTGGCATGCCTTTTATCCTTGGCAAGGTGTGGAAATGGAATCTGTATCCTTGTGAGATAATGTCTGGAACCCATTTGTCCTTTGTGATGATGCGCCAGTTGTCTGCAAAAAGTGCTAATTTTCCTCCCAAGGGAGCTGGCAAGAGAGTTTTGCTTGGCAGTTTGAGGTTTAAGTCATTGTGTTTGCCTTCTAGTAGTTTGGGACCTGTCTTCTCCTCCCTTCTGTGTTGCAGTGCCCCATTGGCGAGGTTTGTAAGGGATTTGTGCTTGTCCTCTGCCCCTTGGGTGCCTGTATTTACCCCTCTGTGGTCTGTCAGAAGCTGGAAAGGACCAATTTTTTGTTGGCCAATTTCTGCTGAAGCATGGGGCCTGTACCTGTAAGAAATCTTTGACTGTCTGCATAGATTTTGCCTTATCCTCCATTTTCTTTAAAACCTCTTCTGCTTTAACCCAAAATAACACATCCTGCTGTAAGGGTGCATCTAGTAACTTTGCTTTAACATGATCAGGCAGAGTTTGTTCCTTTAACCAAGCATGCCTACGTATAACAGACCCAGTAACAGCTGCTCTACAGGAAGCTTCCAAGGAATCAAATCCACATTGTAAAGGAGTATTAAGCTTAGCATAAGATTTTATGGTGAGAGTAGTCAGTCTGAAGACACCTTCTGAAACCAAAGGTGTTTCTACAGCACCGGCTTCTCCTTCTGCAATGTCGTCGGTAGGGCCTAAAGAAAACGGCTGCGTCGGCCTAGAACTCTCTGCTAGAGAATCCAAAGCGGTCTGGGGTTCCGATTCTGCGGTAGCCAGGGGCTGCGTAGGCTCCTCACTGAAAACAGAGGACCGGTGACCGGCCCAGCCGAGGCCTTGGAGTCTGGCTTGGATCTAGGCTACCTGTCTATCTTGCTTTTTTTATGCACGCCGGTAGTCGGTTGCTCCGATGGCATAGTGTAATTAAATTTCATGCCGAAGTAGTGTCGTGCGAAATCAAAGCATCACTTTATAGTTCGCTTATTGAACCTAGCACAAAACCGACAACCAGTGCCGTCGTGGTCTGGGCCTAGGCAAGGTATACAATAAGAATGAAAGTCCTTATGAGGTAGTTGCTTCCCACAAGAAATGCAATTAACTTTTTCTGACATCGGACTGAGGCAAGAAAAGGTTCCCCAACGGGGTACTTAGCTCTGAAGACTTCGGACTGAAACTCAATTCGAAAATCTCAGGTGTCGGCCAAACGGCACTTGCGAACTGCTTCTGCTTCAGGCACGGCGCGGCAAGAAAGACTGAAGAAAATGGCATTGGATGCCTCATATACCCCTGGTGCACTGACGTCAGGGAAGAAGCGACAGCAACCGCCGCCGGACCAAGACTTTGGAATTTGGGCCGACTGCGGGAGCGCCTGACAGCAGAATAACCCAAGTGCAGCAGGGTAACACGATGAACATCAGACTGACCCCTTCAAACTCATATTCACAGATAAAACCAATAGCTGAATTTGAAACTAGGGTGGGGAGATTCTGAAAAAAACAAGGTCTAAACATAAAAAGCATAGTCTTAAGATAACTCTTTGTCAATATTAGTCAAATCCAAACTTGAAAGGTTTACTCTGACTACAAACAACATCAAGTTACTTTTGTTTGAGTGCATTAGTCTAAAGTGATTAAGTAGCAGTGACAGCTGCAATGCTGCCTTCACTTAAATGACTTTTCAAAACTTAATTGCAAACATTTCCCCTGCGTTCACACTTCAATAGCATCACACAAATACACAGAATAACTCCCGTAACAGAGTTTTTCATAAAAAATAAAATGTACTAAACCTCTGGAAAATAGAGTTCAATAAATGCAAATGGTTTACGAAACAGCAACAAGTTAAAGCTTCTGAACATCCAGCTAGTTACACAACAAAATGTTGGTCTTCAACTCTGCTGTTTTCTCAATCTGCGATGTTCGAGTCATCCCATAAGTAAGAATAGGCACAAAGATCAGCCAGCACAATTACAGTTTAATTCATAGTAACAAGGAAGAACATGTGTGAAAGAAAACCTGCAATACTCACAGAATCACAAATATACAAAAAAAAAAAAAAAAAAAATCACAAATACCCTTCCCTAGTGTTGAAGGGAAATAGGGAGAATTTTATCTTGCCGTTAACCTACAAAAGAAAGCTAAAAAAAAACCTAGTATGTCCAAGAAAGCTAAAAAAAAACCTAGTATGTCCAACTTAGCTGAGAACACATATGTTAACTACTAAGTATCAAAAGGCAGTCAATGTTTGTGATGCAAAAGGTAACTGCAACCCAGATGTCCCATATTCAAGTGTAGGTACCAGAGGAGCCAAAAGGAGACCAAGAATGAGTGGTTACCTAGGCTAGGGTCACTGACCAAATAAACAGCCTATGTATCAAGAATGCTATGGCGCCAGACGGCACATGACTATTAGCAGCTTTCCAAATCTATCTCACAGCAATGAAGTCAGTCAAGGCATAGACAGCCATGGTCTGAGGACAACAGACCTTCAAAACAGCTGGAATGGACAAATGCCTTACAAAAAATGAGGGTGGAAGCCAGAATAAGGTACAAAACACCTCCTGTATGCCTTGATAATGGCTCCCAGCCCACCCAGTAGAAAATCCACACTCCCTAAAGAACAAAAGAGCCAATGGAAAGCTGCTGACGGTGGCAGACAGGCAGTTTTTATTTTTTTTGGTTTGATTTCTATTGTTTCATTTCAGCTAAAGCCTTGGGGAAAAAATATAAATCACATTACCAAACTTACCTCAGGATTAAGGAGGTGAGTGTGAACTACAGCTCGTTTAATGTCATACAGATCAGTATAGTGTTCTAAAGCTCTCTGTAGCAGGCCTGCTTTCTCACATAACTGGGCAATATGTGCACGGTCATAGTGTGTGAACATCTGGTTCCCAAGAATGGCATCAGCAACCTTTCAAAAAACAAAACAAAAAAACAAAAAAAAAAAACATTTCATTGAAATGAAAACAAATAAGCAACAGAAAATAATTTGGCATCTTTATACTCAAGAATGTACAGTACTATTAATGCAATGTTTTCAATTACGCTAAAAAGAAATAAATGACTACAGAAAAGGTTAAATTTAATCCTCAGAAAGGCTTTCAAAGATGAAGAGCACTGGTCAAACTAGTCATAACACTCATCACCATGGTAATGGTACAGCATCTACTTCAACAGTAAAAAGTCTGAACACTGTTACAAAACCAACAATGAAAAGTGGAAAAATGGAACAAACTTGAGGTTAAATCATGTTAACTGATACAAAACATTACCCAGGGTTCTTCTTGGACATGATCAACAAAAAGAACCAAACAGTCTTATATTGAGGTTAATCAGCTTTTTGTTAGGCAAGGGACAAGTCTGCTCTGTCGACCTGAGTTCAAGTAGATCGGGCACTGGTGGGGCCAGTGTAGTGAGTAGGGACTGTGGTACAGAACCAATATCCTGGGTTGGGAGGGAGGTCTAATGGTTAAGGTGTTTGGCTTACAAACACAAGGTGCAGGGTTTGAGTCTCACAAGGGATAACTGGCTAGGCTTACAATGGTTCGCAAGGGCAGTTAGCCTAGTACTAATCTATGAACCTTCCTCAAGGGGAGAAAAGGTCCATCTTCATCATCTAGTCGAAACCAAGTAGAAGATCCCTATAAATGGTTCACAGTGGTGCACCCAGTTTCTCAACAATAGTATCCTTACATGTAGAGCAACACAGAGTGGAAGCAACCAGCGTGCTACACACAAGGATGTTTTTTGTGGGGAGGCAAGATTACTGTAGCTTATGAACCTCAGCTGCTCATATGACAGCTGAAGACACCACCCAGTTAATGGCAGAGTTACCCTCTCCAATATGCAATCACCCCCCCTCAAGGACAAACCCTATACCATTAGGATACAAGAAAATTAGCAAAGGTTGGCCATGCAAAGGTAATTTGTCTTGACTGGAGTTCAGAATGATCAATGACTTTAGACCAGACAAGGGAGGAAAAACATATTAAAACATGTACAATTTCTCTGCAAAGTGTCATGATCGTGGCTTTCTATGATACTATTTCTGAAGACAAAGATGGTTCAGTTGTATAAAAAATTGCCTTAGCAGTAAGCATCTGATTATAACATTGTTGAGTATTCATTATGTATGGGAAACATCCTGCCAAGGATAGTGTAAATTCGGCCAGTATACCAAAGCTTGGGGGCCTTCCTCTCAAGCTGTATATCTAGCTTATACCAAAAGCAGGAGGTTGTGAAGTGGTATATAAGGAAAGTACAATTGTGTACACTTACCATAAATGTAGATGTTAGAGTGTATTCACTGTTGCTGTCATTACATTTGGGTAATCTGCTGGGAGGTTGCCCTCAGTCTGCCTGAATTCCAAAGTCTTGGGTCCTGCGTTGGTTGCGGTCGCCTCTTTGATGTCAGGTCGTCAGGGGTATAAAACAAGCAGCAGACGCCATTTTCTTTAGTTTTTCTTGCCCCAGATGTCAGGTGCCCCCCAAATCGGTAGCAATAATATTTATATAAGCTACATATATGTGCAACAATACAAACTTTACCTTCATCTACAAGTAAATACACCACAAAGGCTGTAGAGGATAGTGAAGGAAAGAGAAACTCTAGAATAAAAGGGGTTGGCAGGCGGGTAACCTGGACTGCAACAGTGAATACACTCGAACATCTACATTTGTGTGTACACAACTGTACTATGTTCTTCATGTTTCACTGTTGCAATCATTACATTTGGGTAGAATCCCAAAGCTATGGATGGGAGGCTGGAGCTAAACTGCATTAGGGGCGGCTATAAGGCCCTGCAGAACTGCATTGGCAAAGCCTGCCCTGGAATTAGAGTAGAGAGGCAAATGATAATGCTTTGTAAAAGTGTGAACAGAACTCCAAGTAGCAGCCTCTGGAATGTCTTTGGTTGGTACCCCTCTGAGAAAAGCTGCTGATGTAGCTGCAGCCCTGGTGGAATGAGACTTAATGCCCTTGGGCACCGGTTTTGTCTTGGTGTTAAGTAGCAGAAACGATGCTTTGAAATAGCCTTTCCCTCTGATCCTGCAGCAAATGTCACTAGTAACTGCTCAGTTTTTCTTAGAGCTTTAGTCCTGCTCAAGTAGAATCTTAGTTGTCTGTGTACATCCAAGGAATGCAGAATCTGTTCCTCCTTGTTCTGCGGATTTGGATAAAAAGTTGGCAGATGAATAGTTTGGTTAAGAGCCCCACTGGAAACCACCTTACGCATAAATGAAGGATTGGTCCTGAGGGACACCCTTTCTGGGTAAAATATAATAAAAGGCTCCACAGCCATGAGGGCCTGTAGCTCTGAGACCCTTCTTGCTGAAGTAATTGCCAGGAGCATAGCAGTTTTCCATGATAAGAACTTTAGATCTGCAGTAGCAGCTGGTTCAAATGGAGGCAGGGTGAGCTTTTCCAACACATAATTGAGGTCACATGCAGGAATTGATGATCTTATGGGAGGCCTTAAATTTTTGGCCCCTCTAAGATGCTGCTTTAGTAAAGGATGAGAAAAGATTGGTTGCTCTGTGTTGTAATGAGCCGAGATGGCAGAGGCATGGATTTTTATTGATGAAAAAGACAGGCCTTTGTCAAGCACCTCAATCAAGTATTGTAAAATCTGAGGAATATTTGGCCCTGCTGTGTCAGTTCCTCATGCTTGGTTCCAAGCACATAATCTCTTCCATTTATCAGCATAAGATTTTCTAGTACTAGGACTTCTGGCTTCCAAAATGACATCCATCACAGCTTTACTGAGAGGTGTTGTTTGAATAACTACATGATCAGCCATGCTGACAGGTTCAGTGTTTGGAGTGGATTGTGCAGGATCTGATGGTTTTGCTGGGACAGTAAGCGAGGTATTTGAGGCAAGTACCAAGCTGGGAATTGAGACATATTCCTTAGGATTGGGTACCAGTATTGGCAGGGCCAGTCCGGCGCAATTAGTATCATCTTTGGTTTCTCTTGTCTGACTTTTAGTAGGACCTTGGGAAGAGGAGGCAGAGGAGGAAAGGCGTAAACTGGTAGGTATTTCCAACTGAAGGATAGGGCGTCCACTTTCCATGCTTGTCTGTGATAAGTCTTTGTGCAGAATTTTTCCAGCTGATAATTCCGAGGGGAGGCAAATAGGTCTATGTCCGGGCTCCCCCATTTCTTTGTTATGCTGAAGACTTGTGGGTCTAGTTTCCACTCATGAGGGTCCATAAGGTTTCTGCTTACATCGTCTGCCAGAGCATTTTGCTTTCCTGGCAGGAATTGAGCTTGAAAATGTACTTGGTAAGTCAAGGCTGTGTCCCACAGTGCCATGGCTAGTCTGCAAAGGGGGTATGAGTGCGTGCCCCCCTGCTTGTTTATGTACCACATAATTGTGGTGTTGTCCGTATTTATCAGTAGTTGTCCTGGATGAAGTAAGTCCTTGAAGGCTGTCAGGGCATTTTGAACAGCTAACATCTCTTTTTGGTTGATATGCAGATGCATTTTTTTGGGGTCCATATGCCCTGAATGCATCTTCCCGTCAGGTGGGCACCCCCATGCATAATCTGATGCATCTATTGTTAAGGTTTGGCTGGCAGGGGGTAGAGTGAAAGCCCGTCCCATGTTTTGGTGACATGTCTTTGCCCACCATAGAAACTTCTGTTGTAGGCAGGGAATAAGAGGAATCATTGTTTCCAGACTGTGACGATGTTGACTCCATAAACTTTTTTAGGTATCACTGTAGTTTCCTCATACGCAGTCTTGCATATGGAATCAGTAGACTGCAGAATGCCATGAACCCAAAGCCTGCAGAGTTTGTCTTGCAGATAACTGGGTTTTTGTTGCCATAAGTTTGAAGTAGTCAGTTGCCTTTGTTTGTCTGGCGTGAGGTAATCCATCTGGGTAGTTGTATTCAAGCTTGCACCCAAGAATGTTATCTTTTGAGAGGGTACCAGTTGTGATTTATTTTCATTTATTGTGTACCCTAGGCATGTTAGAAGCCTTTTCACAAACGCCAGATGCTGAAGAAGAATGCCCTTGTTCTCAGCTTGAATGAGACAGTCCAAGTAAGGATAGATTTGTATATTTCTTTGTCTGCAATTACTGGTGCCAGGCACTTTGTAAAGACCCTGGGCGCAGTAGATAAGCCAAAGGGCAGTGCAGAGAATTGGCAATGCATAAAGCCAGCCTTGAAACGGAGGTATCTTCTGCACGATTCCCTTACTGAGATATGCAGGTATGCCTCTTTTAGGTCTAATGTCGCCAGCCAAGCATTCTTGTCTAGCATGGGCAGAAGCTGCTGCAAAGTTAGCATTCTGAATTTTGGAATGTCCAGGTATGTGTTCAAAATTGATAAATCCAGTATTGGGTGCCAGGCCTCTTCTTTTCTGGGTATCAACAACAGTCTTGAATAAAACCCTTGTCCTTTTTCCTGTTCTGGTACTGGCTTTATAGCCCCCATATCCATGAGAGACAACTTGTTTCTGTGCCTCTGCCATTGATTTTTTGGCAGATCTGGCCAACCGTTTGCAATTGGCAGAGTGTGGAAGTGGAATCTGTATCCCTGAGATACTATGTTTAACACCCACTTGTCCTGGGTTATTAACTGCCAATTTTGAGCAAAAGGTGCTAATTTTCCCCCTAAGGGTGCTGCCAAAAGATAAGTGCTTGGTGATGGCAGAGGGAAGTCATTGAGACTGTTTACTGTAGGGTTGCGCTTAATTTCCTCCAGATTTGGAGGTAAAAGCACCACATTGCTTTGACCTGTAAGAATCCTGTGACTGGTATCTAGAACCTTTAGGGCGCCTGGATTTGCCCCATTGAGCTGTCGGACACAGGAAAGGACCAATTTTTTTGTAGGTCAGTGTCTACTGAATCTTGGTGGCTGCACTTGTAAGAAGTCTTTTACAGTTTGCATAGACTTTGCTTTGTCTTCCATTTTCTTTAAAACCTCTTCTACCTTAATAGCAGAGTATCATGCTGTAAAGGTGCATCCAGCAATTTAGCTTTAACATGATCAGGCAAATTTTGCTCTTTTAGCCAGGCATGCCTCCTAATCACAAATCCAGTAACTGCGGCCCTGCAGGAGGCCTCTAAGGAATGAAAACCACATTGCAAAGTATGCTTTCCAACTTGTTCTGCTGCATGCAATAATTCCTGCAATTCTTTATTTTCTGTACATTCAGAAATCAACATAATTTTCTGTTTCAATAATCCCATAACTTCTTGTTGATACTTGAGCATATGAAACTGGCAGTTTAAGGCCCTAATTGCCAAGGTTGCAGATGTATAAACCTTCTTTCCCCATCTATATAGTGCCTGGGAATCTCTGTCAGAGGGGGTAGGATTTTTTGCTGTTGAGGCCTTAACACCTTTTGGACCTTGTGAAATAGTTTTAGGGTCAGCAGCAGGGTTTCTAAATAAAAATTTGTGAGAGTCAGGAACCCTGTAATATCTGTCCGGCTTGCTAGGAGCTGGAGGTAAGGAGTCTGGAGTCAAGCTTGACTCCGAAAACATATCATCCACAATGTCTAAAACAGGAGGTATGGCTAAAGGCCTATGCTGTGGGAGGAGGAGGAAATCCCTGAGCCTCTTTTTTGATTCTGAGAAATCTTGACTCTCCCAGTGAAAATGCTCCCTCAAGGTATGCAAGGTTTCTCCAAAGGAATAGTCTTCAGGAGGAGATGCAGATGGGATAGATTCCTCTACATCAGAATCCTCATAGGGTAGTATAGATAATTCCTGATCAAAAGAGGAATCAGAAGAAATAGAAACCTGATCCGAAGATTCATAATCAGTGTCTTGCCTAGGCCTCTTATCAGGAGGGGGTTGGGAACACCTGATCAAGGTAATTAGGCCTTCAGCCATTTTCATCTGCTTTTTGGGCATAGAGGCCTGTGCATGTGGCTCATGCGTCAGTTTTTTAGCTTCAGAAGTTGCTTTTGTCTTTGATTTTGAAGCTAGCATCGGTTTTATATAAAAATGTTGCGGCCTGAATACACCCTCAGAAGCCGGAGCCTGCTCAGCGGCCCCGGACCCATCCGAGGGATAGACATCCACGGGTACAATACTTTGAGAATCTCGCGGCGTGCCGGACTCCACATGGGTCTCGATAGGGGCCTGCGACTCGAAAGTAGCAGGTATCAGGGGCTGCGAAAGTGCCTCACTGAGTACCGGCGAACCGGCAACTGCCTTATGAGATGCTTCATCGTCGGTTTTGGACCTAGACGGCCTCTGTCCTTTTCTTTGCTTTTTTTGTGTACTCCGGTGGACGACATTTCAGGATAGTTAAATCAGTTTCCAAAATAATTTGAGGCAAAGATATACCGACGCTTAATAGTGCGTTGGTTAAATCTAGCACAAAACAGACAGCTAGGCATGTTATGATCAGGGCCAAGGCATGAAATACAGTATAAATGGAAATCCTTATGAGGTATATTTGCTTCTCACAAGTAATGCAATTATTAACTTTTACTGACATCAGTATGGAGCAAGAAAAAAGTTCCCCCATTGGGGTACTTAGCTTTAGTGAAGACTTCGGTTCTGAAACTCGAATTCGAAAATTTCAGGAGTGGGCCGACCGGCACTTGCGAACTGCTTCTGCTTCGGGCACCGCGAGGCAAGAAAGACTAGAAAATGGCGTCGGCTGCTTGTTTTATACCCCTGACATCCTGACATCATGGAAGAGTAGACAGCAACCGATGCAGGACCCAAGACTTTGGAATTCAGGCTGCCTGAGGGCAACCAGCAAGCAGATTACCCAAATGTAATGACTGCAACAGTGAAACATGAAGAACATCGTATGGGTATGAAAATCCTCAGGACTTTCTAGCCTCAAACTAGAATAGAGGTAGGAAGACAGTGAGACTGTCTGACAATGAGAAGGGGAAATGTAAAAAGGGATCCTCCACAACTAAAGGAAGTATACAACAGACTGAGGGGTTTGGTGGGAGGGAACAGCTACTATGGAAATGATCACTTGAATATCTACTGTTAACAGCTCATACACAACTGTACAATGTCCTTCACTGATCACTGCCGTATCAATTACATATGAGAATACTCGCAAAGTTTTTTTTTGAGAGAGTCTGGGAAGACAAAAAATGTAATGAAAATTAAAGTTATGTACTCACCCCATAACTATGCATCTATGCTGTCCATTTTCATTCTCTCTCAACATGTGGGTTTACAGATCCAATGTTGGATCTGACTTCGCTGCTTTCCACAAATGAACAGATCCAACTCTTGAGCTCCTCCCTCTACTCATAATGCCCTAGTCAGCTTGCAATACCAAAGGATCAAATCTGCTGCCTTATAGACCTCAAGATAAAGTAGGAAAAAAGTGATAACAGTAATGTTATTGTTCAAAACCTGGAACAAGAAATTCCAAAAATATCCATGAAATCACTCCTGAAAATGGCCATTAGTGGGAAAGTAGGAGGGGATTTGAAAAACAAAATGGACAACACAGATGCACAGTTATGGTGAGTACACAAGGACATCATCAGGTATTAAAATTTTCATTCCTCAACATTGGATCTGTAAATCTGTGGAATGCGCCCAGTTCAGATCAGAGGTCTGATCCATAACCCATACATTTAGGAATAAAGGAAACCATCTGCTCTAGAATCCTGAATTCCTTGATGGATAGAGCTGGCAAAATCAATCCTGGTTCCACAGAAAGCATCAACTTTATCGTGCTTTGTAGAAGTTTGAATGGAGGATTAAAGAAGCGGCTTCGAAAACAGATCTAGTGTCTAGACACCTTGATAAAGGCATCTGAAGATGCTTATTTGCTCTGGTGGAACGGGTGTTAACCTGGCCTGGAAGAGATTCTCCATGGAAAGTATAACAAAAGGAAATGCCAAGCCATCTAGAAATGGTTTGCTTTGACACAGGGCCACATATATTGTTATCCTGAAAAGTAGAGAGTTGGGTCAGTTATTTATAAAAGTTTAATGGCTGGTTTAGAGAAATTTCACTAAACTTTAGGTATGACAGAAGGGTTAGTCCTAAAGGGATACCATGTCAATTTGGAAAACTAGAAAAGGTGGAGATGCCTTAAGGGCTCATTACCAAGGCCCTTTTTCCTGAAATTACTAGTAAATCACTCTTCCACGTAAAGAATTTTAGGCAGGAAGAAGTGGTCTCGAAGGGAGGGAGGATCAGCCAGCTTCTCCAGTACATAATTAAAGTATCAAGGAGGAGATATATATTTTAATTGTGGCCTGAAACATAGGACACCTTTCAAAAACTGCTTTACCTCAAATCATGCAGACAGTGGTGGATCCAATGTTAGACAGGCAGCCATGGCTTACAAATGTGTCTTGCTTGAATATACTAGACCTAAACTGGACTCACAAAGATAACAATAGTAGGGGTGCCCATGTGAAAGAGGTCAGTTTTCTCTTTTGGCATAGACTAGAAAATCTGTTCCATTTATAAACTTCATGTAGCAGGTCTTCTAGACTCCTGTAATACCTTTAGCATGTCATCTGAAAAACAGGTGCTCGAATAGTGTTAAAATCCTACCATCCAAAGAGTAAGGTTTGGCATTTGCAAGTTTGGGTGAATGAGAGCACACCCTTCAGTTGTAGGAGCAAGTCTATCCTGTGGGGTAAACATGTGGTTACTGCCCTTGGCAAAGTGGAAGAAAAGGGAGAACCAGTTTCGATTGGGCCAAAAGGGAGGGTCAACATACATATCCCTGGCTTGTACTTTTTGATTTTGAACAGGATCTTGGGAATCACAGAAAAGGGAGGAAAGATGTAGAAGAATATTCTCTTCCATAAGACTGATGTGTTGTCCATTTTGTAAGCCTGTGGGCATGAAGCCCTACAGCAGAACAGTTTAAGCGGTTTGTTCAGAGAGAAGGTAGAGAGCTTTATGTTGGGAATTTCCCACTGAAGGACCATCTGAAGATGTCCAACATCCATTTTTGACAGACTATCTTTATCTGCCTCAGGTAATCTGCCACAGTATTCATTGACATCAAAGGTATTTACGTTACCTGAATAAAAATTTTGAATAGCTATTTCCAGTGCTATCTTTGCAAGTCTGCATAGATAACATTTGTCCCTCTTTGTTTGAAGTACCACATTACAAGGGAATTGTCTGCAAGGATTCAGGTGGATTCCAAAGAACAAAGTGATTCTGACCCTTATGTCCCAACAAGGCTTTCATTTCCTTGACATTTACGTGCATTTTTTGGATCTGCTATGACCAAACTCTTTAGAACTTTAAGTTCACTGAATAAGCTCCCCACAACAGATCAAGACATTTGTGGATACTTCCTGGCAGGGAGAAGGAATCAGAAAGGGCATTCCTGGATTGACTGACATCTGTTTGATCCACCAAAGAAATTCCTTCTTTATGAACGTCGAGATAGGAATATGGATAGTCAACAGATGACAGTCCAAAGCCCAAAAAGATTTTAAGAAACACAATCTTCCTCATGGAGAGTCTGGCAAAAGATATTTTTATGCACTAAGCCATTTATCTCAGTGCTCTCAAGCTCTCTTACTCGCTTGCTGAGGTTAATGTTAAGGGAGAAAGAGACTGGAAGTAAGTAATCAGACACCAGTCTTGTCCAGAAGATATGCAATCATGGAGACATTGTTGAGATGACTATCCAGAAAGACCAAATCTTGAGATAGGACAGACTTTCAAGTTTACTGTGAAGCCTAGATGAAGAAAAAGGTCCAGGAGTGGCCGCAGCGGTGCAGTGGTTAGCGTTGCCACCTCAAAGCAAGAGGTCCTCCGGTTCGATTTTCAGCTGGGGTGCCTTCTGTGTGGAGTCTGCATGTCCTCCCTGTGTTTGCGCGGGATTCCTCCCAGTGAGGGAGGTTAGCATAATGGGTAAGGTGTTTACCTTACAGACAGAAGGTGCGGGGTTTGATTCTCAGATGGGGGTAAATTGGCTAGGCTTAAAATGGCCCACAAGAGCAATTAGCATAGTACTAATCTATGAACCTATGTGAAACTTGCAATACAAGATAAGATGGTCTCTGGAAGAAGCATCCAAACAGCTTAGATAGGAATAGTTATGAACACTCTGAAGCCTGCAGAAGGCTATGACTGGAGGTAAGCATGTGCACACTCCTGGAACTGTAAAAAGACCAAATGGCACATCAGAAATTTGAAAGTGAAATTGAAAGGCATAAAATCAAGAATTTTCCGTGCTCTGGGTGAATGGGAATACACAGATTTGTATTTTTGAGGGCCAGCGTAACCAAAATGCTGGCAGAAGAATCACTAGAAGCAAAGTTTGAAGAGACAATAGCATTCTGAACTCGAACCTTAAGAAATGTGTAGATCCAGAAAGGGTCACCAAGTACCTTCCTTTATCAGAACCAAGAAAACTTTTAAATAGAAATCTTTTTTTTTTCTCTGCAGGAATTGGTTGAATAGTTCCCTGAAGAAACCACTTTCATATTGTGGAAAAAAATAGGTGTTTGTGGTTTGGGTGAGAGGGACTTGCAGAACACCCAAAAGGACTGGAGGAAAAAGCAGAGAGTCTGTAACCTTCCTCTAGAATGCTGAAGATGTTTGAAGTTATCAGTCTCCATACATGGAGGGAATGAAACAGCCTGTTTGAAAGAGAAAGATTGGGGGGGGGGTGCTGAGGTAGATGCTTAACTGGCAGACTTGTCTGGAAAGGAACCCTTTTGATCCTTTAGTCTGCCTTAGATTTTCCTGATATTACTTTTTGGCAACACTTACCATTTGTTCTTTTCAAAAAAAGAGACCAGCCTTAGAAGAATAATTCCTCTAAACATTAGTACAAGAGACAAGAAAATTTGTTTAAAATCCTGCATGATCATGCATCTTTTCAGCAGGTTTTTAAATATTTCAGCAACAGCAAGTGAAAATAGAGTATCCATATCCAGGGAGGAATCCAATAATTTGGACTTAACATCTTCGATTAAAGACTGAAGTCTAAACAAACAGTACCTCCTTAAGACAGACCCAATAGTTTCAACTTTGGAAGACGCATCAGCAGCAAAATCAGTGCAATTGTGCTTGTGTAGGAGAACTCGGTTAAGGAAGGTGTTTAGTGTCTGATTCAGGGATATCAGTCAGCAACCTAGTTATGTCTTCAAGAGTGGACAAAAGATATCTAATCATGTAGGTCTGGTAGTTTATGCCTTGGGAAAGTGTAACCGAAGCATTCCTTTTTCCTTACCTATCCATAATCGGAGAGACTGCCTTCGAGACTATCTGCAAATATACAGAGCCGAGTATATTTTTTTTGGTTATACAGTTTGTTAATTGTTGCTTAGATCTCTGTTGAAACTGTTGTCTCCCTGTTCTGAAAGACTGATCTGCAAATATACAGAGAGGAGTAAAATTTTTTGGTTTTACAGTTTGTACTGTTAGTTGTTGATTAGATCTCTGTTGAAACTGTTTTGTCCCACCCACCATCCCTATTTTTGGTTTGTAGTTTAAATTTGATGGCTTTTGCAGTTGCCCGCCCTACTGCAGATTTGATCTGGGACACTCCCCCAGTCCCATCTCTTTACCACATTCTACCTAATAAACTCTTTCTGCACTTGCTTTTAGTCCTTTTTAATTTAATTGCATTTTTTAAACCGTGTTTGTTCTAATATTGCTACATACGCAAGTGTGCTAGCTTGCACTGCATGTGAATTGTTTTTACAACTTTTCTGTAAAAAAAAAAAAAAAAAAAAAAAATCTGTAAGCCCATTTTCTACCTTTCCTGTAACTAGTGTTCCAGATACAGATCTGCTGTATCCAGGACTGTATGCAAGCTTCTGATCCCACCAAGCCTTTCTGTGTTGGAGGGAAGCCTTCTAGCTTATCATTGGGAGTGGTAGCCACTAGGTAACCTGTCTACCACATAAGGAGTGGTTCTGGCCCAGAAATTGTAGTTATTGGCCGTTTGGGCAATCTCTTCCATCTCTCTCAACTTTCTGATTTGAAAGCCTGCATTTGCACTTGTTTCTGTCCTGTAACTAGTCTAGTGCAGATACAAATTCTTAGTTTTAGCACTTAAATTTGCTAATTCATGCTCAGCACTTGTTCAGAACTTCTAAGCACTAAATAAGCTACTAATTACTATATCACTCAATCTTCCTCATTACCTAGAGGAAAACAGTTTTTGTACTTACTTTTCTCACTTGCTTAGGGAAAAACAGCTCTTATACTCACTTTCCTCACTTACCTAGAGGAAAATAGTTTTTTATTCAGGCATGTCCAAGGGTCAGCTCCCAGTGTTCTCTCCTGTCTATCTGATGAATCTGGGCATCCTGAGGCAATGTAGAAATTGCCTCATGTACACAGACAACCCTCTCCTCCTACCACCCAACACTACAACTTGTGAGATGCACTTATCTAGCCAATCTAGAGGTAAAGCTCTCTCCAACCAAGACTGAACTTGACAGTCATGAGGATAAGGTAAACATTTTCAGCACACCACACTCATCACACAGTCTCACTAAATCTACACCATCAAAATCCACACATAGTAACACAAAAACATTCGCGGAGGCTGTCAATAATAATCTGTCTAAGCAACAGAGACCTCCAAAGCAGAAACACAAGCAATCTCCATCCCCCAAAACAACCCAAATGACACATAGCCCAAAGACTCAGTGTGCCACTCAACAACAGCCAATAAGGCAAAACAACGTACCCAACACACTAGTCATATGTGACTCTATAGTCAGGCACACTGATGTCCCACTTGCCAGGCTAAACAAAGAGATGGTTACTGTCAGCTGCCTGTCGGATGCCAGCATCCGCCACATAACCCACACACTCAGGTCACTCCACAAGTACAAATATGACTCTGTCATTGTCCAGGTTGGTGTGAATAACCCGAGACATACCTCCCTGGACTACATGAAGACAGACATGGAATAGCTCTCCGATCTTGTAGCCCAGGCAGGTATGACCCTAGTCCCGAGCAGCATTCTGTTATTGCCCCAAATGATACCACAGTACAAGGACAAAATGATTGACTTCAACAATTGGCTAAGCTTCTGGTGTCATTCTAAGGGGATCCAGTATCTGTCTGCTTGGTATGACATGGTCGACAGACCACGATGCTTTGCCACAGATGGCCTGGCACCTGTCGCCCCTGGGATTCCGGATACTGGCTAAGGCTCTTGCTGCCCCTATAGTGCCTTTTTTAGGCAAGGTTCAAACAAATTCATCACCGTAACAGAACAGGCAAGCAAAAACTGAGGGTAATGCTACTCAATGCTAGAAGTCTAAATCTCAAAATGCACTTACTCAAGGCACTCCTTAAAATGGAGAACATCAATATCTGTGCAGTGACTGAAACCTGGTTCAAGGCTTGAGAGGGGCACCCCTGCACTACCAGGCTATAACTCATACCACACTTTTCGGCCATGTAACCTGGACCGAAACCCCAAAGGCGGAGGTGTGTCCATATTCATTAAGGATATGCACACCTCCAGGATAGTTGCTCAGCATAATGCATCCAAGGTTATCCAAATGCAACTAACTGGGCAAAACTGCAATCCAAATTGTAGCTTGCTACAGATCCCCCACCATGCCCCAGGATTCCTACTCCTCTTTTCTTGATGTACTGGAAAATATTAGAGTTCAACCAAACACCCTAATAATAGGTGACTTCAACTACCCCACCATTAACTGGGAAATCTACTCGTGTACCAACTCCTTAGCTCAACGCTTTCTGGAATTCATAAACTCCAATGCTCTGGATCAACTTATCCACACCCCCACTAGAAGCAACAATATCCTAGACCTAGTCATTACCAACATGAGTGACCAGTGTTCCATACCTTAAGTCAACTCCTCATTGGTCCGATCATAAGCTAATCACCCTAGATATCCACATCCCGCCCCCATTAAGGAAACAACGGTAAAAAATTTCTCCAAAGCCAACTTCATGCTTCTTAAGACAGAAGTGGTGCACTTCATGACATCCATGCAAATGGACAATACAGTTACAACTGCAGAATCCTACACAAATGCACTCTATAAGCACTTACACGTGTGCATGGATCGTGCTATCCCAAACAGAACCAAGACGTTATCCTCCAAAAAAAGGAAGCCAATCTGGTGGTCCCCTGCCATAAACAAACTGCACAATAGAAGGAAGAAACTGTTGAAAAAGAGTAAAATCCCATGAGTGGAGGAGCTCCCTGGTCAGCCTCAGTAAAAAGCTGAGATCCCTTATAACATCCTCCAAAGCTAGCTACAAAAACAAAATCGCCACTAATTCTAAGGATGACCACAAACCATTCTATAGCTATGTCAAGAATCTCGATGGCAACACCCAGATCTGCTCTGAGTTACCACACAAAGGCACGAAAATTACAGAACCAGCTGATACTGCCAACATCCTGGCAGATAAGTTCAGTGCTAACTTTACCCAAACAACCCCTAAAGGGCCCATATCTATACAGGAAAAATGCAGAGTCCCTGTAATCACAACTACGCAGGTAAAAGCTGCACTCTCTAAAGCCAAATACACAGCATCCATGGGACTGGACAACATCCCAGGCTGCGTTCTACACGAACTTCAAAACTAACTGGCTCCCCACTTAAGCACCATGTTCAATAATAGCCTCGCATCAGGCTGTGTGTCCACTGAATGGTGCACAGCAACAGTTATCCCACTCCACAAAGGGGGAGCCACCACTGATCCCTGAAACTATCGACCTATTAGCCTGACGAGCCTGGTCTGCAAGGCCATGGAACTATCATCATGGAACTCAAACAAAGACATTGGTAACCTCCAAACTCTGCATTCCCACCCAGTTCAGGTTTGTGAAAGGCAGACCATGCCTCCTGAACCTGACTGACTTCTTTGAGGCAGTCACCAAAGCAGTAGATGAGGGTAAGGTGGTTCACACAGCCTATCTTGACCTCGCCAAGGCTTTCGACACTATCCCCCACTCTGGAATTATAGCTAAACTCACTAAACTAGGTATAAATCCCTACGTCACAAGATGGGTTGCCAACTGGCTCACTGACAGAACCCACACTGTAAAAGTTGCAGACTCCAAATCTGACCTCATAGCAGTGACAAGTGGAGTACCACAGGGTTCCGTCCTGGGACCTCTCCTGTTTGGTATCTACTTCTCTGAAGTACAGGCTAACACAGAAGGCCTCTGGCTAACGAAGTTTGCAGATGACTGCAAACTAGGAGCCATAGTCAAGTCCCCAAATGATGTGGACATCCTACAGAAGGACCTTGCTGAGACAGATGCCTGGAGTCAGAGCCATGGCCTCAAGCTCAATGCCAAAAAGTGCAGTGTCATCCCCTGTGGTAAAAACTCTGTACCCATGAACTACCACATAGGCAGCAATCTACTTAACACCAAATGTGTGATAAGAGACCTTGGGACTCAGGTGGACAGTAGTCTCTCCTTTGATAATTACATTGCCACAGTAGTCAGGAAGTCCTTCTACGTGGCACACCTCATCATAAAAGGGTTCTCATCCAGGAAAAAAAAAAAAAGAGGTCATCGTTCCCCTCTACTCGACAGTCATTAGACCCATTATAGAGTACAACGCCCCTTTTGGAATGTACCTCAAGACATCTGCAGCAGCTGGAAAGGCCACAGAAGTACCTCACAAAGAGGATTACTGGCCTCAAACAAATGCCCTACACTGACCACCTCAAAAAACTCCAGCTTTGCTTTTACATATCACCTACTCCGAGGTGATCTCTGCCTAACACATAAAGCTGTGTCAAACCCAGAGCTGTTGGACATGCTACACCTAAAGAAATCCTAATCCCTCCGAGCTACACGCTCTAGGGACCTAAACCTTGTCACCACAATAAACAGGACATGCTGGAGGGATAGATTTCTGTCCCAGAGACTTCCCATACTCTAGAACAGACTACCCATTTATGTCAAGCAAAGTTCTTCATCAGTACTCTTCAAGAAAAATCTTGATGAGTGGATGGGAAATAGGAAATACACCCCGGGGATAACTTCTATGACTCTGCTCGACAGTGGCACAGGAAAATAACTTTCTTGGGTGGCGTAAGCCAGTGAACCTTGCTGGCTAGGCTTACGTAGGCCCTTGGGCCGATAGCCTAGTACCTACCTATGAAACATAAGCCCTCCTAACTTTATCAATGGGTAGGGCAGGAGAAGGAACCAACTTGATTGGTTTGTCGCATTCCACAAAAATCTTTAGCGTCTGAGGAAGGATTTTTATACAGGCATTTGTGTGTGCCCAGTACATTGCAAAACCTGCCTGGTTTCTTAAGGTCTCGTAGTACTTTTTCTGCAGAACATAAATCCATTTTCTTTCCCACTGAAATGCTGCATTATCCTTACAGGAACTTTTTCTTCATCACCAGAGTCAAATCCAACTGGTAAATGAATCTGAGAGGAATAAGCTAAAGAACCCCCCCCCCCCCCCCAGATTCTGAACCTTCATCAAAAGGAACTCTCTCTCATGTGAGCAGCGGTACAGGAGGAATATGTATAAACAAAATGAGGAGGCTTTACACTCAACTGCCTTAAAAAGCCCCCCCCCCCCGAGATAAACCATACCACACATCCTAAATGCCTCTAATAGCAGAAGAAATGGAATACAGAATGTTTTGCTTTCTGCCACTTTTTCTTAAGAGTGCTGGATTGAACATAATGAGGATCCGACCCTAGACACACCTCAATCATGGTACTTGAACACTGCTTTACGGACCAAAATTTGAGGAATATCCTTGGGTCCCTTAGAGATGAACCACGGTTCCCACTCTGCAGCCAAACCAGCTGCATCATTTGAAAAGTGTGTGCAAGTACACTGCACTTTATCAGCCTCCACTGGGTTCACAACAGCAGGACCAGTGGAAAACAGGACGGTCCTAGGGCTTACACCAAGCTCCACAGCAAAGATGTCTGAGTCTGAACACAAAACAGAAGCTTTGGGTTTTGATTTTTTTTTTAGTGTCTTTTTTAGCTGCTGTGACGCACATGACTGAAAAGATTCAGAGGCCATCTTACCCTGCTCGACCTCCTCAAGTCTCCGGTTTTCAAGACACATTTTTAGTGAAGATAATCGACCCCTTAGTGTTTTAGGCACAAAAGATTGACAAATGAAACATGCTTTATAATTATGACTGAATCCTAGGCAAGAGAGATATTTAGAGCAACTATCACTGTAAGGAATCTGCATTCCAGTTACATTTACCCCTTCTAGAGGACATGGAAAATACAAAATATTTTAAAAAAAAGTTTCCTCACTAGGGAAACTTTTATGTCTAGTGCAATGGAAATTGGCTCGGACCGTACACTTGGCAGACCAAAGTGAATGCAAGTCTCAGTGTTCAGGCTGGTGGTAAGAACGTTTCGAGGATTTGTGCCCCTGTGTCCCTTATGTACCACTTTGCAATCTCCTGCTTGATGCATATTCTATATCATGACATGAAAGCACCTAAGCTTTGGTATGCTGGCGAGACATGCAGTATTCGCTCTCTCAGTATACTTGCTATACGTAATGAACACTGCAACACTGAAAGTACATCATTTACAGTTCCTCTCTGCAAAACAGTCAATAGATTCATAGGTAGGTACTAGGCTACTGGCCCCCTAGGGTCTATATAAGCCTAGCCAAACGATACCCTGGCTTTCGCCACCCAAGACAATTATTTTCCTATGCCCCTGTCGAGCAGAGCCACAGAAGTGATCCCCGGGGTGAATTTTTTATCTCCATTCCAATCACATGCATGTACAACTTCTATGCACCTGATACACCACTATGGGAACAATGTGTTACACAAGAAAAACAACCACGAACTTTCAAACAAATATAATTACACGATAGTACAAAAATCACTTTTTCAAAGTAAAAGGCAGTTTTAAGTTTGACTACTTTCTCACTATTAACACAAAAACTGAAACAAAAAAGGCACATAAAGAGGACCCCTTGCCACAGGGCATCAAAAGAACCTACATTTGTAATTTGAGTACCAACTGCTTGTGTCCCAGTATCACAGCTAAAAACTCACAAATGCATACACCCAATCTGCAGCATTTTTCTGGGGAAAGCAATCCTCTACACTCCTGATTTCTAAATACACAGCTTCTGAGATTACTTCAACTTGTAACCAAAGTGGAACAAAACAACAATAACTCGTAGAATAGCAAGCGTAGATCCCCTGGACTCGAGCCGTGAATCAGAAGCAAACTCGCCTGTTGCTTTTTGTCACACAATTTTATTCGATAACTGCCAGCACCACAAAGTACATCTAGTAAGAATGGTTGAGCGCTTTCATCTGCATTTACCAGATTTCTTCAGAACCATTTACCCTAACATGTCACTTCCTTTATATACACAAATTTTGCAAAAGTTAATTACATAATTGGTTAAAAACAAAATTGTTAATTAAAAACAAAATCACTCAATTGACATTTGTTTAGAATAAAAATGCAATAAAAAGTCACAAAAATATGTATATTAACCACTGTCATAAAATGTACATTATACTAGTACTAAAGTGCTTTTATACAGTGCATGATACATTTCATTATTAGGTCCCTTATACTATCTACCCTATGCTAAAATTTTGAATTTATAAATTCATAGTAAATATATATAAATAAGTAAAAATATATATTGTGTGTTAATGTATAAAATATATATATAAATTGTACTCGGCTGATGAAATTTCCTTACTCTAACGCCACAAAGGCTTGATACTTATATGGTCATTTATACCGGGGATGTGGCATCTAAACATATCTGCCACTTACTTTCTAACCAAGCTAAATATATTTTCCAATTTCCTCCTCTGTCATTTACCTCTACCTGGTCTATAATAGCAAATTTAAAACTATGTTCACTTCCCTTTTCTATAATGTGTCTACTTAGAGCGTTCTTAGTATCTCCTTTCCTAATACTATACAGGTGCTCGTATATACGAGTTTTGAATTTCCTCTCAGTCTTTCCTATATAGTATACGTCATTTCTCACACTCAGCAATATACACAATCGCGGTGTATTGCAATTACCCTTCTTAGGGTATACTACAGATTTCACAATATTCTTAAGTCTCATCCTACATTTTGTGTTAATATATTTACACTGACTACATGCACCACAACTCGTAGTGCCCTTCCTACTGTTTCCTGTGTAGGCCTTTTTCTTAGTCTCTATTATTCTTTTAAATTCAAACCTGTTTTATATACTATAGAGGGTTTCGTACCTAGTATGTTTCCAATAGGTACATTACTAGTAATTATGTCCCAATGTTTCTTTAAAATTTCTGTCATAATGTTGGTATAGGGGTTAAACCTGATGATGCATACTCTATTATCTCGGTCTATTTGGACTTTAGTACTCACCATACTGCCTGTACCCAGTAGTGGTACATATTTACTACCCCATTCTTTCTTAACATAAGACGTAATGTTGGTCAACATATGTTTAGGGTAACCTCTATCTAAAAATAACTTAAAAAGAGTATCTAATTCACTTTGCATAATCTCCTTAGTCGATGACATTCTGGCTATCCTTATGCATTGGCCTTTAACTACATTACGAAGATGTGGCCAGGATGACAACTGCTATAATGTATGTAGTCATTTGAAAACGTGGGTTTTCTGTATATTCTAGACTCAAACCCTTGTCCTGTAGTACTAATCCAAGTGTCCAGATATGCTATTCCCACTTTGTCATACTGGTAGGTAAATTTGAGGAATTCCGTGGTGTTATTAAGGTACTCTAAGAACTCTTGTATCTTCTCTTCTGGACCTTTCCATAAAATAAACATGTCGTCCAGGAACCTAGTGTATAATCCGATGTATTGGTAATATTCACTTGGGAAGATGTACTTGTTCTCCCACTCGAGCATAACCAAATTAGCAAAAATGGGGCACAAGAAGCCCCCATTGCAACACCACGAGTTTGTTTATAGTGTTGACCAGTGGAAGATGTAGTTGTGGTCTAGGACCAGCCCCATCATATCCATGATGAGATTGATCCTGTCCCAACTACAACCTGAATACTTGGTCATGCTATTACAAAATATTCAAGACCAATATCTGCCGGTATACTGGAAAATAAATCTTTCACATCAACTGTGAGGAAAATCAAATTCTCCTGCCAAACTTCATCCGTTAGTTTGCTCAAAAATCCCATGAATCTTTTACTATGTGGTTAACTTTAGTATATATATGTTTCATCCAGTGGTCAATGGCTACCCCTAACTTAAATGTTTTCGATTTGGAGCCAGATATAATAGGTCTAAAAGGTGGATGTTCCAGATTTTTATGTAATTTAGGTATTCCTATAATTTTAGATAATAATGGAAAATCATTTTTGAAAAATTCATATACTTCGTTGGTTATTCTTCTATCTAATAAATACTCCTCTACAGCAAAATCTATCCTTCTATATCCTGTAATTATTTGGTTCAACGACACTTGTTCGTAGTTACCCCTATACCAACATTATGACAGAAATTTTAAAGAAACATTGGGACATAATTACTAGTAATGTACCTATTGGAAACATACTAGGTACGAAACCCTCTATAGTATATAAAACAGGTTTGAATTTAAAAAGAATAATAGAGACTAAGAAAAAGGCCTACACAGGAAACAGTAGGAAGGGCACTACGAGTTGTGGTGCATGTAGTCAGTGTAAATATATTAACACAAAATGTAGGATGAGACTTAAGAATATTGTGAAATCTGTAGTATACCCTAAGAAGGGTAATTGCAATACACAGCGTATTGTGTATATTGCTGAGTGTGAGAAATGCGACGTATACTATATAGGAAAGACTGAGAGGAAATTCAAAACTCGTATACGAGCACCTGTATAGTATTAGGAAAGGAGATACTAAGAACGCTCTAAGTAGACACATTATAGAAAAGGGAAGTGAACATCGTTTTAAATTTGCTATTATAGACCAGGTAGAGGTAAATGACAGAGGAGGAAATTGGAAAATATATTTAGCTTGGTTAGAAAGTAAGTGGCAGATATGTTTAGATGCCACATCCCCCCCGGGTATAAATGACCATATAAGTATCAAGCCTTTTTTGGCGTTAGAGTAAGGAAATTTCATCAGCCGAATACAATTTATATATATATTTTATACATTAACACACAATATATATTTTTACTTATTTATATATATTTACTATGAATTTATAAATTCAAAATTTTAGCATAGGGTAGATAGTATAAGGGACCTAATAATGAAATGTATCATGCACTGTATAAAAGCACTTTAGTACTAGTATAATGTACATTTTATGACAGTGGTTAATATACATATTTTTGTGACTTTTTATTGCATTTTTATTCTAAACAAATGTCAATTGAGTGATTTTGTTTTTAATTAACAATTTTGTTTTTAACCAATTATGTAATTAACTTTTTGGCGCCAAAAATTTGTGTATATAAAGGAAGTGACATGTTAGGGTAAATGGTTCTGAAGAAATCTGGTAAATGCAGATGAAAGCGCTCAACCATTCTTACTAGATGTACTTTGTGGTGCTGGCAGTTATCGAATAAAGTTGTGTGACAAAAAGCAACAGGCGAGTTTGCTTCTGATTCACGGCTCGAGTCCAGGGGATCTACGCTTGCTATTCTAAGAGTTATTACTTCAACTTGGACAGATACCAGTACGAGTATCTTGCACTTAAATACAGTCAGGTTTTCAGTTACACGCAAATATGTAAGCTGCTACAATGTAAACAACTAAAAAGACAACCCATTAACTATCACACAGATTGGTCTTGAGAAGAGATGCTTTTATTCAAGCATCACCTGAATGTCCAAAAATTATGCAAACTAAAAAAGAAGAAAAAAAAACACCACATTTAAAGTTTCTTCAGAGGGTGGGCTTCACTACTACTTACCCCTCGCCCAACATAAAGTCTGCAGCATCTCAGGAAATTGATGCTATCTACACTAGTGGAACAGTAGCTCACATAATTAGCTGCGATTATTCAGGATGTACACCAATGGTCTTCATGATACTGCACAACTCCCCAGTAAGACATTCAACATTGAAGGAATAAGGGTTCTTTCCAATGGATAATCACCTTTGGTATTGAAAGATCAGGAGGGTTGGGGGTTCTGGATTAAATTTTGCATTATTGATAACTCATATAACATTAGGGGTGCTGCACTCCTGAGTATGCTCAGGGGTGGGAGGGTGGCTTAATGGCCAAGGTGTTTGCCTTACAAACACAAGGTGCAGGGTTTGAGTCTCACAAGGGATAATTGGCTAGGCTTAAAATGGCTTGCAAGGGCAGTTAGCTTAGTACTAAACTATGAACCTATGAACCTATGCTGCTCCACAGAGGAGACATCAAAACTAAGACTCCTATCTGAGCTACTACAAACTCGGGCAGATGATGTAAAAGATCTCAACACTTACTCAAAGAGGAGAATTTTTCCAGTGTTGTAGTCAGTGTAAACACAATCTTGGGCCTCCCTTGAAAAGAGGCCACCAGCCTAGTGGACTAACTCGGTCAACCGCACACAAATAACTGCTGGGCAATACTCAGGATATGAAGCAAATAAAACAGACCCTTTTTCTACCCATTGACAAGACAGGAAATGTTAACTTACTATTTGCTAGGACATAACTAACTTCCCCCTAATGGGAGACTCCCAGGATGGATTACTTAGTTATACTCAAAACATGCCATAAACACACCTAACTAAATTAACAGTAGAATTCTACAAAAGTATGCAGGCATACCTGCTTCCCTACCCCAATACCCAGAAAGTACAGTTGTGTACACTTACCATAAATGTAGATGTTTAAGTGTATTCACTGTTGCAGTCATCACACTTGGGTTATCGGCCTGCAGGTAGCCCTCAGTTGGCCTGAATACCAGAGTCTTGGGATTTCTGTGTTGGATGCTATCGCTTCTTTCATGACGTCAGGTCGTCAGGGGTATAAAACATGCAGCAGACGTCATTACATCAGTTTTTCTTGCCCCAGATGTCAGGAGCCCCCAAAATAGGAAGCAGCTGCATGGTGTGGAACACCCCCAGTAAAAAGTAAATACCACTGTTACAAGATATGGCCAAAAAAAGGATAGGTAGAAAGTAGAGAAGTCAGGGGGGGGGGGGCTGGAGGGAGTGTAACCAGGGCTGCAACAGTCAATACATTCAAACATTCAAACATCTACATTGACGGCAAGTGTACAGAACTGTACTATGTTCTTCGTGTTTCACTGCTGCAGTCATCACACTTGGGTTGATTCCCAAAGCTGAGGAAGGGTGGAGGCAGTCAAGAAGCATTAGGGCTGGCTAGTAGGCCTTGTAAGACTGCTGTGGCAAATCCAGCTCTGGTTTTAGAAAAGATGAGTAAGTGGTAATGATTGGTGAAGGTGTGTACAGAACTCCAGGTTGCAACTTCCAGGATGTCCCTGGTATGGACTCCCCTAAGAAATGCTGTAGAGGTTGAGGCAACCCTAGTGGAATGAGTTCTGATCCCCTGTGGGGTAGGTTTTCCATGGTGTTTGTAGCAGAAATGGATGCAGTGTGCTATCCATTTAGAAATGGTTTGCTTTGAAATGGCCTTGCCCTCTGCCCCTGTAGCAAAGCTGACTAGCAGCTAGTCAGATTTTCTGAAAGGTTTAGTTCTGTCCAGGTAGAACCTAGGCTACCTGTGCACGTCCAGGGAGTGCAGGATCCTTTCCCCTTTATTCTGCGGATTAGGGAAAAATGTTGGCAAATTAATGGATTGGTTTAAAGCTACACTAGAGACCTCGGGCATAAATGATGGGTTAGTCCTGAGGGAAACCCTGCCCGCATGGACGATAATGAAGGGTTCCACGGCCATAATGGCCTGCAATTCAGACACTCCTCTTGCTGAAGTGATGGCTAGAAGTACGGCTGTTTTCCAAGAGAGGAATTTTAACTCTGCTGTAGCAGCAGTTTCAAAGGGAGGAAGAGTGAGCTTCTCCAGTACAAAGTTAAGGTCCCAGGCTGGAGTGGGAGCTCTCCTGGGGGGGGTTGTAAATTTTTGGCTCCTCTCAGGAAATGTCTGACCAGAGGGTGAGAGAAGAGGGGTGGTTCAGTATTGCCATGAGCTGAGATAGCAGAGGCCCTCTTGCCTGCAGTCCTGTTTTTGCAGTTACCTGTTTCAGTATTCCAAGAGGCATGAATCTTGACTGAAGAGAAGGATAGGCCTTTGTGGAGGAGTTCCGTTAGGTAATTTACGATCTGAGTTAAGTTGGGCACAGTTGTGTCCATTCCCTGAGACTGGCTCCAAGAACAGTATCTTTTCCACTTTTCTAAATAGGATTTCCTAGTACTAGGCCTCCTTGCCTCAAGGATGACATCCACCACCTGTTTACTGAGGGTTGCTGGTGAAGTGTTCAGGGGATGAGCCAGGCTGCAAGGTTAAGGGTTTGCAACTGAGGATGCAAAATCTGGCCCTCCTGGTGGGACAGTAGGGAAGGGATCTGAAGCAGGTGCCATGGTGGCACTACTGTCAGACTGCGCAACAGTGGGTACCAGTGCTGGCGTGGCCAGTCTGGTGCAATCAGAATTGTCCTTGGCTTGTCCTGTTTGATCTTTATTAGAACCTTCGAGAGGAGGGGCAGAGGGGGAGAGACATAGATTGAGAGAATTTCCCATTTAAAGGACAGGGCATCCACTTTCCATGCTTGGATGTGGGGAGTTCTGGTGCAGTATTTGCTCAATTGATAGTTCTGCGGGGAAGCGAAGAGGTCAACTTCTGGTGCACCCTACCTGTAGATCAGAAGCTTGAATGATTTGGGTTTCAGTTTCCACTCGTGTGGGTCCATTAGATTTCTGCTTAAGTCATCTGCCAGTGAATTTAGTTTGCCTGGCAGGAATTGAGCTTGCAGGTGCACTTGATTGTTCAAGGCTGTGTTCCACAGAGCCATGGCTAACCTGCAGAGTGGGTAAGAATGGGTTCCCCCCTGCTTATTTATATACCACATAACTGTGGTGTTGTCTGTCTACCAACAGTTGCCCTGGAAGAATAAGGTATTTGAAAGCTGTCAGTGCATTCTGTACAGCTAACATTTCTTTCTGATTGATATGCAGGTGCATTTGTTTTGGGCTCCATTTGCCTTGCATGCATTTTCCTGCCATGTGAGCCCCCCCGCCCCATGCATAGACTGATGCATCTGTTAGGGTTTGGGTGGCGGGGGTTGAGTGAAAGGGAGTCCCTTGTTGTGGTAGCAGGCCTCTGCCCACCAAAGGAACTCTGTCCTTAGGCAAGGAATGATAGGAATAATTGTTTTCAGGTCCTGAGAATGTTGACACCAGAGACTTTTTAAGTACCACTGAAGTTTCCTCATATGCAGTCTTGCATATGGAATTAGTAGAATGCAAGAGGCCATGAACCCTAGGGTTTGCAGTATTTTTCTTGCAGATAGCTGGGTTTGGATGGCCAGTAGATTGAAGTAGTTTGTCAAATAAATTTGTTTTTCTGGAGTAAGGAATGCCATCTGGGAAGTTATGCTTAAGCTTGCTCCCAGGAATACAATCTTTTGGCTGGGTACCAGATGTGATTTCTTTTCGTTGATGGTATACCCCCAGTGAAGTTAGAAGTCTCTTTACAAATGTCAGATGCTGAAGTAGAAATTCATGACTGTCCGGCTCTATCAGGCAATCGTCCAAGTGTGGGTAAATTTTAATTTTTTCTGCCTGCAATATGCAATGGCTGGAGCTAGGCATTTTGTGAATCTTGGAACCACCAGGAAGGTGTTGAGAATAGGCAGATCCAGGAAAGGGTGCCAAGAGTTTTCTTTTCTAAATACCAGAAACAGTCTGGAGTAAAAACCTTGTCCCCTTTGCTCTGCTGGGACAGGTTGAATAGCCTTGATACGGAGAAGAAAAAGTACTTGTTTTTGGACCTCTGCCCACTGGTTTGGGGGGAGGTCTAGCCATCCGCTTGGGGTTGGCAGCGAGTGGAAGTAGAATCTGTATCCCTGGGATACAATGTTAAAGACCCATCTTGTCCTGGGTAATGTACTCCTAGTTTTTTGCGTGCAGGGCTAGTTTTCCTCCTAAGGGTGCAGTACTTGGGCAAAGGTTGGAAGGGTGAAGGACAAGTCATTGTGAACTTTTTCCATAGGATGGTGGCTTACTACTCCCTGATTTGGAGGTGGGAGCACTCCATTGTTTAGATCTGTGCATACTCAGACTGTAGTCTTGGTGGTGTGCTGCCCCTGGGTTTGGACTGAAGGTCTGGGGGGGCTGGGAAAGACCAGTTTTTAGAAGGCCAACGCCTACTGAATCTAGTTGGCTGTACCTGTAGGAAATCTTTAGCAGTTTGCATACATTTAGCTTTTTCCTCCATCTTTTTGAGGACAACTTCTGCTTTAGTGCCAAACAAACATTCTTGGTTTAATGGAACATCTAGAAATTTTGCTTTCTGACATGGTCTGGCAAGATATGTTCCTTAAGCCAAGCATGCCTTCTAAGAACAGACCCAGTGACAGCAGCCCTGCAAAACGCTTTTAAGGCATCAAAACCACATTGCAAAGTATGTTTTCCAACTTGGTTAGCAGAATGCATTAACTCTTGCAAATCTTAATGTTCTGCACAATCAGGAATCAACATCATTTTTTGTTTAATTAGTTCCATAATATGTTGCTAATACTTTAACATGTGAAACTGGCAATTTAAAGCCCTGATGGCAAGAGTAGCTGAGGTGTATACCTTCTTACCCCATCTGTCCAAAGCCCTAGAATCTCTGTCCGAACAGGTAGGGTTTTTGGCTGTAGTAGCCCTAATGCCTTTAGGTCCCTGGGAAATGGTCTCTGGATCTGCAGTAGGATTGTTAAATAGGAATTTGCAAGAATCAGGTACTCTGTAATACCTGTTAGGTTTCATGGGAGCTGGTGGCAAAGTATCAGGGTTAAGACTGGATTCCATGAAGACATCTACAATTTCCAGAACAGGAGGGATAGCTAGAGTCCTGTGCTGAGGGATAGCTAGAGTCCTGTGCTGAGGCAAGTTTAAAAATTCCTTGAGTCTCTTTTTGGACTGTGGGTAGTCCTGGCACTCCCAGCGGAAATGCTGAGGGTATGCAGGGTTTCACCAAAAGAAAAATCCTCTGGTGGGGAAGCACAGGAAATGGAATCCTCTGCATCAGAATCCTAGATACAGGTATGTCCTGGTAATCAGAAGGGTCAGAGTCATCGAACTCATGATCTGAAGAATCAGAAGGAAAATCAGTTCTTGGTCTTTTAGAGGAGGAAGGCTGGCTTCCCCTAATTAAGGTAATAAGGTCTTCAGCCACTCTAAGCATTTGCATTAGCTCCAGACCCATCCAAGGTAGAGACATCTGCAGGTGCCATAGTCGAAGAAGTATCTTGCGGCATACTGGACTCCGAATGGGTCTCAGTAGAGACCTGCAAATCTGTAGAAGTGGGTATCAGGGGCTGCGAAAGCACCTCACGGAGTACCGGGGGACTGGCGACTAGCTTAACAGAATCGTCGTTGGCAGTTTTGGACCTACGCTGTCTTGGTCTTTATCCTCACATTTTTTTCAGAAGATTGGTAGTCGGATGGCTTATCAAAGCCATTTCGGAATACAGAGAACGAGCGCGAAAGAACTTAGTGACAAAAATAGCCCACCGACAAACAGTTCGGGCGTTGAACAGGGTAAAAAACCAACAGCGAGGAACGTCGTGGTCTGGGCCTAAACAGGTGACGCAGTAAGAATGAAAATCTCTGAGGTATTTGCTTTCCACAGGAAAGACAATTATTAATTGTTTCATTGGTTAGAGCAAGAAAAAAGGATCCCCAACGGGGTACTTATCTTTTAGAAGACTTGAGGTCTGAAACTCGAAAAACGAAAATTTCAGGAGGCAGCCGACCGGCACTTGCGAACTGCTTCGTGCTCCACTCGGCAAGAAAAGCTGATGTAATGGCATTGGCTGCATGTTTTATACCCTTGACTACCTGGAGTCATTGAAGAAGCGACAGCATCCGACGCAGAAATCCCAGGACTCTGGTATTCGGGCCAACTGAGGGCTACCTGCAGGCAGATAATCCAAGTGTGATGACTGCAACAATGAAACACGAAGAACATCTGCATACTCTCTGCTACAACTAATCTGCCATAAAGATTCGGACTCCAAAGAGCTTGAATGGACATCTGCAGGAACATCTGGTCAAGACGTAATTCACAACCCAAAGTTCAGGAATGCATTACACTCTACAAGGCTTTATTTGCTTTATTTGCCAAGTAAATACATCTTCAGGTGTAAAGCTCCTGCTCCTAAACGGTCATGCTGTTCTAATACCCACTAGTCAGAGCTGCATTACTCTGTAAATACTCATTTGCCAAACAAACCAGCTAATAAAATAAAATTTCACCTTTTGTTGCTTCCAAGCTTATAAACATAACCATCAGGCCCCTCTCAAAGTCATACCAGCCCTGGTTCCCACACATCCAATCTGTATATTTTTGTGCTGTGAACCACCATCATCCACACAAACATCGGAGACTGTTGCATAGCATTTGGTTTGTCTGACTTTACCTCACACTCTGGTGGTAAGGTACCCACCAGAGCCACAACAAAAGCTACCAATGTTCACCTGTCCTCTTTTGCAAGCAAAGGCTGGAGCTATCATCACTAGCTTGGACAGCCACAGAGCACATCTCTCCTGACTGACAGCTGCTTTCAGTGTGGTGTGCAACCTCCACTACACACCAGAAAGGCAGCAACAGTCATCAGAAAAAAAACACCAGCCTCCCCTGGTCAGTAGAGCCACTACTAGAACACAGGTTGCCTGGGCCATAGTACAGCTTTATCCTTCTATGCTACTGGGAGGCTAAATAAAAATCACTCCAGCTGTAGCACATTTCCCAAGTGATTATTTTAAAGCAGTTTTTTTATGCCAGTAGTACAATTTTTCTACAGCACTGCACAGGGAGTGTGGTACCATTTAATTTGCCTTTGGAATGCCCGCTTACTAAACCTGGTCCATCTGAATGCCTGGTATTCACTGCCTTAGACTGTTTTCACCTAAGTCCTCCCTCTCCGGCACTTCACAGAGCCATACTTTATACGTTAGCCCTCTATATTCAGTCCTAATTAATGCACCGAGCCAAAATGACCTATTACAGGCTCACCCTGGGGAGTGAAGTGGTGAGGGTACAAAATTAACAGATTTTTAAATTAGACAGATATTTGCTTATAACAAAGCAATGCCCAAATACAAATGAAACATATGGATATCTGAAACGTGCACAAATAAAAGGAATACAAGTACACCGAAGAACGTTTGATGCCCTATTTACAACACAACATATAGCCAAGAATGTGAAAATGTCAAAGAAACAGAACAAAGTCAAGGGTAAACAAAAAATCATGGGTTCTTTTCACCATGTCCCTGCTTTAGCTGATGGGTGTTTACCTACCCCACTTAATCAATGAACTGCCTTGTTACACTGAAGTAGTCTCAAAGATGAAGGCGGACTACTAAGTTTTGCAGCTTCCTTTCTATTTAGAAATATTCTATTCAAAATAGCTAAACTGCAATCTCAAAGTTATTTACCTACCCCAACAAGGCCATATATTAATATAGCAATTCAGTTTTGCTGTAATTATCAGAACAAATCAGTACACAGAGATGGTTACATCAAACGCAAATTGGAGCAAAAGTGCAGAATGTAATGCAAACATAATGAACATTTCTGCTTCTTGTGTGATGAAACTGAATGCAAATGTGAAAATTAACCATAAAACCAATATGTTCAATGCTCCAAGAGAACTAGATGTTTACCTGAGATGTACTAGCATAAATTTACCTTTTAAGGATTTAAGGATTATATTGTGTACCCATTTGTCCATCCTTCTTCAGTCAATACTTTGAGCACTCAAAGTTACTACTCTATGTCATTTAGTTTGCAAGTCTGTCCTGTTGTGTACTTGGACTAATTGTATTAGCCTGAAAAATCATTCTGCTTCGGACTGTTAAATGCATACCAATATTTTCCCATTTTTTTCAGATAGAAATTAACGGTGGCTATATACAAGGCATCTCAGCAAAAAGAAAAATTTCATCCAAGAAAGTACAGTTGTGTAACATCTTAAACAGTAGATGTCCTTCTCTTCACTGCTGCAGTATTCTTTACCCCAAGGGATCTTCTGCTAAGGATAGCCCAACATCCGGCCAGTAACACCCAAGCCTTTTAGTTCACATATGCTTACCTCACAAGGCATAAGCTATAAAGGTCATGTACAAAAGTAGACATTCAGAAATTTAAGAGCCCCAGGAGGAACAGAATGTCCACAAGGAAAACGTACATCCAGAAGGAGAAAAGGGAAGAAAATGAGCCCCTCAGACAAGAGGGAAAGACCAAGACAAGGCTAGAGTAGAGGGGGTATAAGGGAGTGAATACTGCAACAGTTAAGAGAAGGACATTTACTGTTATGATAAGACTATACACAACTGTAATAAGTACTTCTATATCAATGTTGCAGTATTCTTTACCTGCGGGAGACTACAAGACCTCAAGAGGAAGCCTGGGACAAGGAAGGCACAACAGCCCTCTATAAACCCATACAAGATAGCCCTGACAAAACCTGCCCTGGCAATAACATCCAACTTGTAATTCTCAGTGAAAGTGTGTAGAGAGGACCAAGCATCGGCCTCAAGGCTGGAACAGGTATCCAAACCCTTGAAAAAGACACCACAGGAGACAACTGCCCTAGTAGGATGTGCCTTTACTGAAAATAAAGACATTTTCCATGAAAAGAATAGCAAAAAAACAGCCTTAGACATCCACGAGGAGATGGTTTACTTAAAAACAGACAAACCCAAGGTCCCTGGATGAAAAGAAACAAAAAGCTGCTCAAATTTGGGAATAACTTCTGCTTTATCCAAATAATATCTGTGCTATCTATGCAAATTCAAAGTGCACAGAACCTTTTCACTAGCTGATTGCAGAGACAGGAAAAAAGGAAGGCAGATGAACAGACTAAGGGACAACTTACAGACTACCTTGAGCATGAAAGGAGGATTACTTCAAAAAAACACCCTGTAGTTAATGACCTTGAAAGACAGAGGGGTCACAGTGTAAAGTTTCTTGCTCAGCCTTTCCATAGGGACAACTCACAGACTACCTTGAGCATGAAAGGAGGATTACTTCAAAAAGACACCCTGTAGTTAATGACCTTGAAAGACAAGAGGCCACAGTGTAAAGTTTCTTGGTCAGCCTTTCCATAGCCCTATTATCCTTATTATATGGTAACAGCTTGGCAGAAGGCAGTAATTTGGAAGATTTGTTGGAAGAGACCGACACTATAGAAGGGCATTTATAAAAAGAAGTTATGTACTCACCATAACGTTAGATGCTTGTAGTCCATCTCGCCCTTCATTCTTACACTTGGGTTCTGAGCCAAACCTCAGCTCCGATTTGGCAATTCTCTAGCTCAAAATCTTCTGGTTGGCTCATGGCAAGGAGGAATCCCACAATGCACCACTAATGTATCCCAGATCTTGTTTGCTGCGAGTAGTAAATATACAGAGACAAAGAACAAACCATGTAGAAAGGTCTCAACATAGAGAAGACAATAGTCACAATACCCCCAGGTCCTCAAGGAGGGGGCAGGAGGGAGGGTTCGTAAGAATGAAGGGCGAGATGGACCACAAACATCGAACGTTATGGTAAGTACATAACTTCTTTTTGTTCTGTATTCCTATCTCGCCTTCATTCTTACACTTGGGACAGCGTCCTTAGGAGCTTTATCTTATGTGACTCACTGGAAAATGCTCCGGAGTACTGTGGAACCAAAGGAAGACCTGTTCCTGGACGCCACATCCAATTTGTAGTAAGCTATGAATGTATGAGGTGAAGCCCATGTTGCTGCCACACAAATGTTATCTATTGGAATCTTTAAAGGCTACCAAAGTAGAAACAGATCTGGTAGAGTGAGCTTTCACCTTGAAGGGAAGATCTTTGCCACTGGGTGTATAAATAAATGAAATGCAGCTTGAAATCCAGTGAGACAATGTGATTTTGGAGACTGGTAGGCCTTTCCTTGCATCAAAAAAGGAAAAACAATTGGTCTGACCTTCTGAAATTCTTAGTTCTATAGAGATAAAATCTCAACTGTCTATGAATGTCAAGCTGGTGAAATTTGCACTCTGCCTTGTCAGAAAATTTAGGGAAGAACACAGGTAATTCAATGGAATGATTAATATTGGCCTGAGAAGAGACTTCAGGAACAAATGAAGGGTTGGTCCGTAAGGAAACCCTATTCTCAGTGAAACACCAAATAAGGGGGCTTAATAGAGAGGGCTTACATTTCTGCGAGCCTCTTTGCAGATGTAATGGCCACTAAAATTATGGTTTTCCATGATAGGAACTTGAGGTCACAGGTTGTTGAAGGTTCAAAAGAACTCGTACGTTTTTGAAGAACAAAATTCAAATCCCATGGTGCCACAGGATCAATGACTGGAGGTCGTAATACTGTGGCTCCTTTAAGTAAAGCTCTACACAATCTATGGGCCATAAGGTTAGGATCATTAGCCAAATGAAAGATAGAAATAGCTGCCAATTGAACTTTAATAGTGGCAGCTGCTGGGCCTTGATGGAACAACTGAGTAAGGAACTCCAAAATGGCAGAGATGGGAGCTGTATAGGGATTGAGGTTTCTCACGGGCCCAAAAGTAAAATCTTTTCCACTTACTGGTGTTAAGTCTTTCTAGTTGAAGGTTTGTGAGAAGTCAGAATATGTACAACATCAAGGGAAAAGTCATGAAGCCTGACTAGAGATGGAACTGGAGCAGCCAAGCTGTCAAATTGAGGGTGTGGAGAGAGGGATGAACAACCCTGAACATGTGTGTCAGTAAATCTGGCAATGGGTCCAGAGCTTGTCCATTAGATGAGGTCTGAGGAAGGGGGAACCAAATCTGACGAGGCCAGTAAGAAGCAACGAGCATCATTTTGCTTCTCAAGGATCTTGCTTTCTGAATTACCTTCGATATCAGGTGAAATGGTGGGAATGCATAGAGAAGTCTCGATGGGCCAATCGTGAACGAGTGCATCTCTGGCTGCCTCCCCCTTCGGGGGGGATCAGGGTGAAGTAGCTGCTGCATTTGGCATTCAGAAGGGTGGCAACAAGATCACAACGAGGTTGACCCCAGCTGCGAAAAATCTGTTCTGCAATGTGTGGATTCAGAGACCACTTGTGAGGCATCAGAATAGCCCTGCTGAGCCTGTCAGCTATCATGCTGGTTTTTCCCTGGAATGTGCTTTGCAATCAGAAAACGTTGGGACGACACTGCCCACTCCCACACTCGAAGGGCCTCTCTGCAAAGGGGATAAGATCTGGTCCCTCCTGATTTATGTACCATACCACCAACATATTGTCAGAGTGGATCGCAATCGTCCATAGAGGGAGAAATCTATGAAGTGCTTGCAATGCCAGAAGCACTGCTCTCATCTCCAAGACATTGATATGCAAATGAGCCTTGTGTCCCTGCCACGTGCCTTGGACTGTTCTCCCTACATAATGCCCCCCCCCCCCCCTGAGAGGCATCTGTGGTCACGGTGGCATCAGGGGGAGACTGAACAAAAGGCCTGCCTGTGGTCAGATGACTTGACTGGGTCCACCTGCGAAGATCCTGTTTGGATGATTCTGTTATCAGAATGGGGTGAGAAAGAAGTAAATGCTGCAGTGACTATTGGGCAAAAAGTAACTACTGCAGAACCCTCATGTGGAGTCTGGCTAATGGAACTAATGTTATTGTAGAGGTAATCGTTCCTAACAATTTGAGCACCATCTTTGCTTTTGCCTTACGCTGAGGAAGCAGACTCAGTTTGTTGGCTGAGATTCTGAATTCTCTCTACGGGGCAGTAAGCCCTCATTGTGATGGTATTTATTTCAGCGCCAATAAAATTCACATGCTGAGAGGGCTATAACACAGATTTTTGCCAGTTTACTGTAATCTCTAGCTGCAGCCAAGTGGAAATAGTGGCGTCCCTGGCCTGTAATAACAGATACCTGGTGGTGGCAGTCAGGAGCCAGTTGTCCAGGTACGGAAACACTTGGAATCCAAGGCATCTCAAGTGAGCCATTACCACTGCCATGCATTTGGTGAATACCCTGGGGTCTGTGGTAAGACCAAAGTGTAGGGTAAGAAACTGTAATGACTGGCCCCCAGCCGGAAGCATAAGTGACTCCTTAATGCTCTGTCCATTTTGATGTGGTAGTACACATCTTGGAGATCTAAGGAGCACATCCAAACACCTTTCACTAGCAATGGGATTATCAACTGTAAAGTGACCATTCGGAACTTGGACTTCTGTACAGATTCGTTCAATTTGCGGAGATCCAAGATGGTCTCAAGTCCCCTGTTCTTTTCGGCATCAAAACAAATCTGGAGTAAGTTCCTAAGCCTACATGGTCTGTTGGGACAAGTTGGATGACTCTCTACGAGCAAAGTGGATTTCTTGTGTTGCCGAATCCCTGTGATTGGGTGGAACATCTGGCATTCGTCTGATCCGTGGAGGGGGGAAAAGAGAAGGGAATACTGTATACTCTGGTAATTACCCTTAGTAACTACTTGTTCTTGAGTGATATCGTGCCAGGCTTCGAGGTATAAGGATATAGGTCCTCTGACTGGCTCCAGAGATGTGCAGTTGGGCCTCCTTTCAGGAGCACTGGTAGGGACAACCATGAAAGGAATCACAGTCTCCCTGGTTCTGTGGACCTCCCCTGCCTCTAGGCCAGTGTATATCGTTATTTCCTCCTCCTCTGCCTCTGGAGAAGGAATCGCCCTGTGCATCCTGGAAAAACCTCTGCGACTTTGTGAACCACATTTTCGCGCACTTTGGGAAAGGGTCTAGAAGGAATGGAAAAACGGACTCCCACGGCAGACAGGGTTTTCTCTTCCTGTTCACACCTGGTGAGTGTGCCCTTTACCTTGGGTCCAAACAACGAGGACCCATCAAAGGGGGTGTTGGTAAATGTAGACTTAAAGGCCTCTGCAAAGTTACACAAGCACATCCAAGAGTGTCTTCTAAGAAAAACTCCTGAACCCGCTGTCCTACTCGCTCCACCCGCTGCATAAGAGATCAGCTGCATGGAGGAGTTAATGATAGAATTTAAGGTAGACATTTGTGCGTTAAACTTATCAGACACCGCTTCAGATATGTTACCTTGTAGAGTCTCTCACTTCTTTCAGGAGATCTCTCTGGAGCCTGGTGAAGTGAGACAGGTAGTTAAGCAATCTGAGTGTAAAAGCCGCTGGAGAAAAGATATGCTTCCTGTACTTATCCATCATTCGAGATTCCTTGTTCGGTGGATGGACAGTGGAGGAAGTTTCAGCAAGTTCTTTTTTTGGTGGCTGCTGCCACCACCATGGCATTTACTGGCATGCCTTTAGTAAGAAAATCTTTGTCCTGAGGTACTGACAAAAATTTATTAGGTCTTCTAGGAACCAGCTCCACAGTACTGGGAGATTCCCACACCTTTCAACTCACTAGATCCAGTGGCTCGTCAAAAGGTGGAGACACCCAAGAGGTGGAGGGTTGAGACCCGAAAGCCTTCAGGTACACCGACTCCTCATCAGAAGGGGAGGTGGTGGGCCAGCCGCCTCTCTGTTTCAGGATCTCAAGGATATCTGCAAAGAAGATATCAGAGGACGACTTGGGGGACCCTTCTGATTCTTCGAGGTCAGTGCCTGATGTAATGGACTCATCGGGGAAGTCAACATGTTTCCTCTTGCAAGTTTTCTTCCGAGGAGGCTCCTCAGAAGGATATTCTGGGGAGACCTCGGAAGTCTGAGGACCACTCGTGGAGATTTCCTGAGGCTGCGAATCTTTGCTGTATTGGATGAGTGAGGGCACGGAGACTGAAGTCAGTGCTTTAGGGGGAAGAGTGTCGGTACCCCTGGTTGGAAATGAAGACTTGGACAGAATACTCATCACCTCGAAAGCCGACCCTCCCGGCTCCGAGAATGCCCCCCGCTCAGAAGGTGCAGAGGCAGTCCTCAGTGCCGAGGAGACAGGCTCCGAGGCAGATGTGGGGTCCAAACTCACCCGAGCTGAAGCACCGAGAGGTAGGCTCTGAACTGAAGAAGTTCGGGTCCAAGCGCACCCCCCTCGGGCCCAACCAGAGAGCTTAGGACCCTAGAGCCCACGGACAGCACTGAAGGGATCGGAGGGAATATCAGAACAGAGAGACCAACTGAGGTAGCTGGAACAGACCTTTCCTTAGCAGGTGGCATTGACATCTCTGGCTCCGATGCGCCAGAGCGGCTCGGAGGAACATTGACAGGGTGTACGGGCACATTAGGCTCCGGAGCAGGCTGGGATGGAGCCGAAAGTAAATTTGCCAGCGCCCAGGTCTTGAGGAGTCTGCACACCACTCTCAACATCTTCATCAGAAAGGCTCCTAGAGGACCTGGAAGATAAAGTGGGGGACTTAGACCGCTGAAAGATAGGCGATCTGAGTGTCGGAGAGACTTGGCGGAGTTCAGTTGACTGTCCCCAAAACTCCTGGAACCGAAACAGATTGTTCCACATCAGAAATCTCCGCCGGCACCGAAACTAGTGGAGCCGAAGAGGATGTAGTCAATTTGGCAATCTTGTCTGGCAGCTCCGACGACACCAAGTGACTGGGAGACCGCCTTTTAGTGGATTTGGCTTCGTCCTTTTTGGAAGATGGTGACAGAACTGGAGGACGAAGAAGCCAACTCATCCTCAAAAGAATGCTTTAACAGGCCTTTCAAAATGAGTTTGTTCTTTGGGAGTAAAGGCATGACAAAATGAGCAAGACTCTTGAAGGTGAATAGCACCTAAGCAGTAGACACAAATATTATGCCCATCTGTCAAAGACATTTTCTGGGCACACTTGCTACATTTTTTAAAGCCTGAAAGCTTGTGGTCCTTAGCACCTTAGAAATATCTGTACATTAATAAACACCAATGCCAGAAAACCAAGTAAAGACCAAACAAGGACCACCTCTAAATAAACGGTTAGTCCTGTGGAAACAGACAGACAGAGAATTAGGTTCTCTAACTTAAATGAGCCTAGCCCTATGAAAAGAAGGAAATAACTGACAGAGGACTAGGTTCTCCAACTTACACGGGCCTAGCCCTGGAGCAACAGAACAGAGGACTAGGTACTCTAACTTAAACGGGCCTGGCCTAGCCCTTGGTGAAAAGAGAAAGAAACAACAATTAAGCAATCCAAACAGAAAAGGAGAGACAAGAGAGATGCAGGGATACACACAAGGCCAACGGTAGGTCGGCCAAACAACAAAAACAGAGCAAACAATACCACAAAATGTCAGACAGAGGTTACGAACGATCACTAAATCAGTAAATACGGATATTTAGGAAGTAATAAATTGAAAAATGAGTAGAAACATTTTCACTTAGCCACGGCCAAGAAGAAGCACGTCTGAGCTCAACGAGTGATAAACGAGATCTGTGATACGTTAGCGGTGCATTATGGGAAACCTCCTTGCCACGAGCCAACCAGAAGATTTTGAGCTAGAGAATTGTCAAGTCAGAGCAGAGGTTCAGCTCCGAACAAAAGTGTAACAATGAAGGTGAGATAGGACTACAGAATATCTATGCCTGCACTCCTCAGGCATTTTATAAAATCTATCTGGCTTTTTGGGTGCATGAGGTTGAGTGTCAGGGCTACAAAAGCTGTAGGGAGGAACAGCAGACAGTGTGGAAGACTCCATCTGTAGGAGCTCATATCTTTTTTGAATCTCAGAGATTTGAGAACCATCCCACTTAAAATAATCCATTATACAGGCAATGATATCCCCAAAAAAGAGCTCCTCTAAGGGATGTCTAAATTAAATGAGTCCTCCTCCTCCTCTGCACTACAGTTCAAGAGGAAATGGCTTTGGGAAGAACTGACTAAAGATTCTTCCCCCAAGTCCAGGTCCTCATCTAAAGGATCCACTTCCCTAGGTCTCTTGGGTGGAGTGGAAGACCAAGGAAAACCAGGAACAGACGCCCCTTGAGGAAACCTCAAGGCCAAAGCATTAAATAAACCCACAGTGAAATCCTGCTATTCATGTTGGGAATCCTAAACAGGGAAAATATGCTGTTTTCCATTTCTTCTTCTTCTGCAGGATGTCTGCTTGAGAAACACCCTCTGAGGGTCAGACTCTTGGAGAAACTCAATAATGGTTGTAGGAATCTCCTCCCAAACTAAGATCTGAGGAATCGCTCTCAGTCCATTGGAAATAATCAGACAAGGTCCCCCCTCAACATTATGTACAGAAGTCTGAAAAGACCCCAAGGATATGCAACACAGCTGGATCCATGACATCCTCAGAGTCATGGCAGAGGAATCTGAAACCACCAACAGACGGTCCTCCAGGCTTTCACAAGCCTCAAGAGACGCTTGGGGGAGGCTGGAGAGCAGCCGGATGAAATGCAACTTTTTTTTTACATCCTTGTTGGCTGACAGTTGGCCCTCGGGATGGGAGGGTTCTGTCATAGCACCCTGAGCCAACAACTTAAGATGTTTGTTTTCCAGGTATATGGGCAAGGAGAGATTACATATGGTCTTGGGCAAAAATGACTGCCAGACAGAGCATTGTGTAGGATTGTGGGACACACTCAGATATTGGCCATGGCAGTCTTTATGGGGAATCTGCCTCCCAAACTGACATTTTCCCTTTCTGGATGACATGTAACCCAACAAAAGGAAAAGAAGAAAGCCCAATGGGGCACTTATCTGAAAACATGGCTTTGTTACCAGCACAGCAGATGCAAGAGCAGACTGATGTAAAAAACAATGGTGTCCAGACTAGCGACATAGTAGCTCCGAGTTTGTGGGCCCATAACTTCCCCCTTTATGCCCCAAGCCCTGCATGGGGAGCATACGTGTGACGTACCATGTCTATAAAAACAAAGGTTTTGGTGTTCGGGCCAGAAGTGGGGCTATCCTTGGCAGAAGTTCCCTTAGGTAAAGAATACTGCAACAGAGATATGAAGGACACAGAGCAAAGTACCTCAGATACATTCAAAAAGGGCAGCTTTGCATTCCTTCGCTCTCCTGGTTACTGCATTAAGAGCCACAGCAGCATTCTCACTGCCTCATTCCTACTCAAACGCAGATACCTAGTGCAGCTGTATTCCCTTCCATTCTGGTGAGAGAAATATAAGCCATGGTGTTTAATGAATGTCAAGTGCAAAAATAAGGTGGTCAGAAACAAGCGGATTTTTCAGCCTTTGCTCCCACTGCCTGCAGATACTCAGCATTCCCCTGGCTAATAAGAGTACATCAATATGTAGTCACCATTCAGACAGCCAACATGGGTGGTTTGAGGGTTTTCTACTCACGCCCTACCATTCCCCATGAGCGCTTAGCTAACATAACTGAAAGGGGACATGGAATGGGCTGGCCTTACTGGTTGTCCCTCAAGCAGGCAAAGGGCATTGTCAGCAAGCAGCCCTGCCCACAAGCACAGACATGGTTTCCCTAGTCTCCACTAGAGAAATCACACCTTTCTACATGCCTCCAAAGTGCTCTCCCCACAACCAACAGAAGTGAGTGGGCCACAACCCTTTGCTTTCCCTAACTGGCTCCTCCAGTGCCAGGGCTACTACTTGAACTCTGGTCACCTGGGGTCAGAGTCAGGACTCCATCCCTCTGCACCAAACAGCCAGGATAGGACAACACTCCTCTCACGAGAAATGCTTTACACATCAGTCACAAACTTACGAAATGCATGGTTTCCACAGCAATGACTTTCATAAGAGTAGAGTCCCAATTAATATACACTACACCCCTCTTCTCAAAAAACGAGCTACATACAAAGTCATGCATAACTTCTTTCTTTAGCTAGGAAGGTCATGTTCAAACACATCGTATTAGAACGTGTTTGATGAAATGTCTAGAGGTACAGTATCAACAACTAACATTAGAAAAAAATACTTTCACTTGGCACTGTTAAACAGCAAATCAATACTGTTTCTAACCACCTTTCAAGTTGCCATACACTTCAGAATTTAATTTTGCCATACCAAAATCTGCAGAGAGGAACACAGTCATGTCTTAGTAATGGATAGATGCCGAGGTGTAGGTTTATTGGGCTGAGGTTCCTAACAGGATCCGTAAACAGAAAACTCCAACTTGTAGGTTTGTGGGGCTCTTGCAACAGTATGTTTTGAATATTATGCAGCACAATGTCTTACATTAGAGCTCTCCCTCTTCTCGTTCTTACTAGGAACAGTTCTGAGGAATCATGTTTGGGCTGTTTTACACTAACAGTGTCTATTGTGTCGAGATAAACACCTTCTGGTGTTTGAAGACCGTATGAACCATGGAGTCTTGGTAAACCACAAAACTGCTACTTGGACGACTTGCATCTTCACTGCATCTCCAGACTGTAAAATGACCTTCTTTCATGCAGTCTTATTATATATTTTGGATGCACTGGGCATATTCACATTGTTCCTTGAGGTTTTGTATCTGTTGCAGATATAACAAAAGTGATGATGCAGGGAGTTTAATATCTTAATTTGAAACCCATAAGAATTTAAAGAGGTGAGAACCCCTCTGCTGTAATTCATTATTCTAGAGCTAAAACAGCACAAGGAGGCAGTCTTTGGCATCTAAGATGCACTTTATTTCATAATATTTTACTGCTTGGGTGTCATTAACTTGCCCATTAGCTTGTGGATATTTTGACCACACAGTAATGTGGAATTTTCATTTCAAGGCAAATATCTGGAATTGTCAATTTCTGAACCATAGGCCACTGTCTCAAACACACTTCCATTGCTCTATGTCTAATAAAAATTGCTTTTTACATTAACAAAAGTTTTAATCATCTCTCAACTAAGACAAAGGGCACTTTCAATACCAGTCAATACATACCAGATACTGTAGAGCCTGACGCTGGACTAGACATACAGCAAACTTCACTCAGAAATGGTTCATCTCGTAGGAAATCATTTCCTTACAAGACTGGATCTTTTGCAACAAATCACATACGGAACAAGACCTGACCACCTCTTCAAACTGAATAGACATCCAAGATAAAGCATTTAGACTGGTCACTACACAGAAAGGGACTAAAGCTGTAGATGTCCTCAATTTACATAAAAAATAAATGTACCTCAAGGCTGGTCAAACAGGACAATGTACTTGAGCTTCTTCACATTCAAATCACCATAGGCAAAATCCCACACCGCTTCCTTGCAAGCTATAGGCCCCCTCTATAGGACATAGGAAATCCATTACCATGTATTTAAACTTACCGGAAACCCTCACCATTCAACCCAATACTATATTCATGGATGACTAATTACCCCACTATTAACTAGAACTGGGAATCATATACGACACCAAAAGCATACAGGCACAGAGATACCTGGATTTCGTAAAACTCCCTGCAACAGACTGTCAATACACCACCAGGGGTGCACCACACTGGATTTGGTCCTCACTAATATGGACAAGTGCTGCATACCTCGTACTGTAATGGCTTCTCTGGTAAGGTCAGGCCACAAAAGTAAAACCTGGAAGCCCAGCTAACCTTAGAATATTCAGGAACTACTCTAAGGCTAACTTGCTACTTGTTGTATCTTTCGGCTTTCCCCGGTTAGGGGTCGCCACAGTGGAACTCCGGTCCGCTAATGATTGGCAGTAGATTTTTACATACTGACTTGCCAGGCCTGACACAACCTTCAACGAAAGTATGCCCATTCACGCATGTCTCCACACAGAAGACGCTTTAACTGAGAATCGAACAGGACAACGTCTTACTGTGAAGCGACAATGCTACCGCAGCACCACCACCACAGCTAACATGCTACTATTAAGTGATAACCTGGCAAAATTTCAAGCCCCCATAAACCCTGGGAACACTGTTGCCTATGCAAAACTGTTCACAGAAACCCTATACAAGCATGTTAATAGCTGCACAGAAGCAGCTGTACCCACCAGGAAGTACAAAACTAACAAAAATAAGCCACCTTGGTGGAATCACATCTATAGACTATTACAAAAGTAAGAAAATCACAGCAAAATTAGGAGGTGTGGCACCCAGCAAGATAAAAGCACACTCAAACTAAAAAAGTCAGAGGACAAAAAGTCTACTAAAATCAAATTTGAGGTAAATTTGGCCTCCCAGGCCAACGACAATTACAATGCATTCTTTAGTTATATCCACAACCTCAAAGGCGATATGCAACTGTGTACACAGCTTATTTATAAATGGAGCCACCTGTACTGGGCCAAAAGCTACAGCAAGCCTACTGGCAAGTCAATTTCAGCTCCAACTTTACCCCTCTCTTCCCCTCAACAAAACTTAAAGGATCAAAGCCCAGATATTTTTTTTCCCCAAGAACCATATTATCTATATCATCATTACCTAATGCAGCTTTTGGTGAGAGTAGCAGGAATCATATATACACCCTAATTACTATGCACTGTACATCAATACCATCTTTTACAGTGATAGCACTACATCCTTGCCTTCTTGTGACATCAGAAGGATCCACTGTAGTACTCCCTAATCCTGTCCCAAACCTTTACATAACCTCTTTATACAATATTCTGTATCCTATTTAAACCAAGCTTCCAGTTTTTTATACTAACTACTAGCATAATCACAATGTCATCAACCCAGAGCTCACAACACTGCTGTTTTTCACCAAACTGTACAGACCAGCATACAGTCAAAGACTTATTCAACCTACCTAATTACAGTTTATAAAACTGCAAAACATTCAAAAACATTTTTCCACATACTCTAACGTTTTCACGTATCCTTCTACAACCACACAAGAGAGTCTCTCATACTCCAGTGTGGGAAACCTAGCTCCCTACCTGCCGTAGATGGTTCCATCTTTTAGTAAGCGGACAAAGACATCAAGCCATATTCACTCTTCCTACCAGTGACTCAACGACACAACTTAGCAGATCAACCTCCCACATTGGTTTACTAAATTAACTGCAAACTAAATGGCACTTATACTTGGCTTTTGCCCAGTAACCTTTATATCCACATATTGCAAGAAATGCAACTGGAATCATATTCACAGAATATGGATATCCACTTTTCATCATGTAGGTCAATTTTTATGGAACACCCAGGGCAACTGAACTAGGGGTGGCTGTCTCTTACTGCTCAAAGAGCATCTCACATGCTCACTCCCTGTAAGGTCATCAAAAAAAAGAGAGTCCTTACAAATGGCTGATTGCTAAAATAACTAAATGCTTACTGTGTTATTAAATTCTGCCTCTCCTCATCACAAGGTTTATTTGAAGGGAAATAAAATAAAGAACTGGAAAACCTACTACCTCATGTAACAGAATGAAATGATAAAATTATAAAAATACTAGAAAAAAGTGGAAAGCATTAATTAAGATCATGCGGACATGAATACATAATTTAAAGGGAAAATTCAAAAGAAATGTTAATTATAAAAAAATAAACTATTAAGAGGAAAAAAGGGGAGAGTAGTACAGTACAATGCGACAGCGAAAGCGCACGCGGATCTGATGTACATGGGAAGAATATTGTAAAAGTGAAAAGGCTACTGTATTATTACATTCAGTTTACAATTTCACAGCTTGGAGAAAGCATATCACAAGGTCCCACGAAAGCTGATTTAGGCAGTCTTGCAATGTTTCAAAGTCCCAGAAACTTCAATACAATTACTGCAGGCTATGCATAAGGACTAAATGGCTCAAGTATTTAAAATGTGTGGACTCGCAGAAGGGTACCCAGTAGACGCAAGTCTACATCAGGCATCAGCACTGAACCTACCACTGTTCATACGGATGATGGACTAAATTAGTAAACAGGTTGGAGGGAGACCGAACAAAGTTGCTATACACAGGAAGTTTGACATTACAAGGAGACTCAAGCAGAAACTTCAGAAAATAAATGGAATGCAAAACTGAAGGCCCATGGGATGGAATGGAATACGGGTAAGACAATTGTCATAGCAGAAAATCTGGGAAATCGGAAAAAAAACAGAATACTGAGAAATTTGCTAGCCTCTTCTTTCACTGTTTTCTTAAGTAACTGGGAAGGATGGCTGAAGAGAAAGTCTAACCAAGGTCAAGGCTAGAATCAGAAGGGTTGATGCCAATTGCCACAAAATCACAGGGGTAATAGGTGACAGATGATTGCCAAAGAAAATGAAAGGTAAGGTGTACATAACAGTGGTGCTACTCTACAGTACAAAAACCTGGGCAGAGGTAATGGGAGATTACGTGCTAAGATTGGGGGAGGGGGGGAGACTAGGATGCACACTGTGGAACTAATGAAGAAATGAGGACATCACAGCATGAGCCAAACTAGCCCCAATTGCAGATATCAACACAAAGAACAGATTACAGTGATTCAGGAACATGTACAGGAAAGCAGAAAATTTGGTGAAGAGGATTTGGAAGAAGCAGGCAGAAGCCAAGCAGAAATGAGAGCCTCCAACAGAGATGGATGGATTCAATGAAAGACCTGCTACAAACAGGCATGAATGTCAAAGGTGGCAGGAGAGTGGCACAGTGACAAAAGTGATGACAAAATTGAAGCTGCACCCAGACCCCATGAAGAAAACTAGAAAAAGGTAGTTGACGATCAAAAAGAACTTGGCAACCATCTTCCCATTACCCAACAACACAGTCAGAACTAAGGTCATTCCACCTGTTATGCACTGAATCACCCTGGACAACCTAATTTCAGTATTTTTAGGTACAGCTGTACTCTAGTTCAACGCACAAACTACAGATCAGCAAATTCTGCTGGAAACAGAAAATTGTCTAAATTACGTTAATGTTTTTGCCATGGCTTTTCCTATTGCCAGTCAAGCTTTGTACAGTATTACCAAGGCCAGAAAAATCACTTAGCAGGGTACGTATCAACAGACTGTGCCAAGAGAAGTGGGAGGTGGGTGGGTTCCCTCAAATCATGGAAGGAGGATCATGACAAGTAAAGCCAGACTGATTTGTGGGCTGCTCTTAGCAGCATGTGGGGCCCAGAATTCCTATTTAGATTCTGTTCTCTGATAATCTAACAAATGGGTCTAATCAGAGTGTTCACCTATTTTGTGTGGTAACACAGCAAGTGAGGAAGATGCAGAGGTGGACTTAATTCCTAAAGCTGATAAAGCCAGCACACTGACTCGAGAGAGTACTAAAGGTCAGTACTTTAAAAAGCAGGCATCAGCCCAAATGGGCTGGGGCTCCAGAGTAGAGATTTGTTAACACCCAAGAAGGAAGACTATCCTAGAGACCCCAGGGTGACAATAACTTGATAATCCTTAAAAATACTGTTCCTGCCAAAAGATAGTACAGGAGCTGAGATCCAGTGTCAGTCTTCACAACTCTGAAGTCAGGAAAAGTACAGTTTTGTACCTACCATAAATGTCGATGTTAGAGTGTATTCACTGCTGCAGTCATTACATTTGGGTTATCCTGCCGTCAGGTGGCTCCGCAGTCAGACAGAGTTCCAAAGTCTTGGTCTGGCGTCGGTTGCTGTCGCTTCCTCCCTGACGTCAGTGCGCCAGGGGTATACAAGATGCAGCCGACGCCATTTTCTTCAGTTTTTCTTGCCCCAGATGTCAGGTGCCCCCAAATAGGTAGGCAATACATATTGCTAATAAAGCATACATAAAAAATAAAACCAATACCTTCAGTTACAAGCAAATGCACCACATAGGTTGTATAGGGTAGAAAGGTATAGATAAGTCCCAGCTAAGAAAGGGGATGGAGGGAGGGTAACCTGGACTGCAGCAGTGAATACACTCTAACATCTACATTTATGGTAGGTACAAAACTGTACTATGTCCATAGTGTTTCATTGCTGCAGTCATTACACTTGGGTTGAATCCCAAAGCTGAGGTAGGGCGGCTGGTTCTATAGAGGATCTGGGGTGGCTATGAGGCCCTGCAGCACTGCAGTGGCAAAGCCAGCTCTGGATTTAGAATAGAGGCAAGTGGTAATGCTTGGTAAAGGTGTGCACTGAACTCCAAGTTGCAGCTTCCAAAATATCCTTGGTAGGTACTCCTTTAAGGTAGGCAGTTGAAGTGGCTGTTGCCTGGTGGAATGTGGCCTAATGTTGCTAGGTATAGTTTTTCCATGCTGTGTGTAGCAGAAACGGATACAGTGTCCTATCCACTTTGAAATTGTCTGCTTTGAAATAGCCTTTCCCTGTGATCCTGCAGCATATGCTACAAACAACTGCTCAGTTTTCCTGAAAGCTTTGGTTTTGAACAAATAAAAGCAGAACTGCCTGTGTATGTCCAATGAATGCAGAAGTCTCTCCCCTTTATTCTGGGGATTTGGATAAAAAGTTGGCAACTGAATAGTTTGGTTAAGAGCCACACTGGATACCACCTTTGGCATAAATGTAGGGTTTGTTCTTAAAGATACCCTGTCCTGATGAAAAATGATGAAAGGTTCCACTGCCATTAGTGCCTGTAACTCTGAGACTCTTCGTGCTGAGGTTATTGCTAGAAGCAGAGCAGTTTTCCATGACACACATTTTAATTCTGTTGAATTGGCTGGCTCAAAAGGAGGTAAAGTTAGTTTTTCCAAGACAAAGTTGAGGTCCCAAGTTGGTGTTGGTGCTTTCCGGGGCGGTCTTATGTTTTTTGCCCCTCTGAGGTACAGTTTTAGCAATGGATGAGAGAAAATAGGGGGATCAGTGTTGTAATGAGCTGAGATGGCAGAGGCGTGGATCTTAATGGATGAAAAGGATAGGTCTTTGTCCAGCATCTCAGTTAAGTACTGTAATATCTGAGGAATATTTGAGACAAGAGGGTCAAAACATTGAGCCTGGTTCCAGGCGCAGAATCTCTTCCACTTTTCTGAATAGGATTTCCTGGTGCTGGGCCTCCTGGCTTCCAAAATGACATCCATAACAGCTTTAGAGAGAGGTGTTGGCTGCTTGGCTAAGTAATCTGCCATGCAGCCAGGTGTAAGGTTTTGAGCTGGCTGTGCAGGATCTGATTGTTTTGTTGAGTCAGAAGATGAGGAATTTGAGATAAAATCCATGGTGGGCCTTGAGCCAAGTTCTTTAAGATTGGTTACCGGTGCTGGCGTGGCTAGTCTGGGGCAATCGATCATTTTTGGCCTTTCCTGTCTGGCTTTTAGGAGTACCTTTGAAAGGAGAGGCAGTGGTGGGAAGGCATAAACTTTTAGGGTTTTCCAGCAGAACGAGAGAGCATCCACTTTCCATGCTTGTGTGTGGTAAGTCCTTGTGCAGAATTTCTGTAGCTGGCAATTCAGAGGGGAGGCAAAAAGATCGATGTCTGGGCACCCCCATTTTTGCATTGTCATGTTGAATACTTGTGGATTTAATTTCCACTCGTGAGGATCCATGATGTTTCTGCTTAAGTCGTCTGCCAGAGTATTTTTCTTTCCTGGCAGGAATTGTGCTTGCAGATGAACTTGATAGGTTAGTGCTGTGTTCCACAAGGTCATGGCTGGTCTTCAGAGGGGATAGGAATGAGTGCTCCCTTACTTGTTTATGTACCACATAACTGTGGTGTTGTCCATCTTTAGTAATAGTTGTCCTGGATGCAGAAGGTCCTTGAAAGCTGTTACGGCATTCTGTACAGCTAGCATCTCTTTTTGACTGATGTGAAGATGCATTTGGTCTGCGGCCCACTTGCCCTGAATACATTTTCCTGCCATGTGTGCTCCCCAGGCATAATCCGAAGCATCTGTTAGTGTCTGCCTGCCTGTGGGTAAAGTGAAAGGCTGTCCCTTGTTGTGGTGACATGCCTGTGCCCACCATCGAAACTCCTGTTGTAGGCAGGGAATAAGTGATATTACTGTTTCCAAACTGTGACAGTGTTGAGTTCAAACACTTTTTAGGTACCATTGTAATTTCCTCATATGCAGTTTGGCATATGGTATTAGTAGCATGCAGGACGCCATGAACCCCAAGGCCTGCAGAATTTTTCTTGCAGGGAGTTGGGTTTTTGTTGCCATCAATTGAAAATACTGAGTCAATTGTCCTTGCTTGTCTGGCGTGAGATAAGCCATCTGGGCCGTTGTATTTAAGCTGGCACCCAGGAATATTATCTCTTGTGAAGGCACTAGTTTTGACTTCTTTTCGTTTACTGTGTACCCTAGGCAAATTAGCAATCTTTTTACAAATGCCAGATGCTGTAGAAGAATGTCTTTGCTCTCTGCTTGAATAAGACAGTCGTCTAAGTAGGGATATATTTGAATTCCTTTTTGTCTGCAAAATGCAATTACTGGTGCCAGGCATTTTGTGAAGACCCTGGGCGCAGTAGATAAGCCAAAGGGCAGTGCAGAGAATTGGTAATGCATTGTGCCAGCTATGAATCTGAGGTATCTTCTGCAATTTTGTCTGATTGGGACATGCAGGTATGCCTCTTTGAGGTCCAAAGTAACCAGCCAAGCCTTCTTGCCCAGCATGGGAAGAAGCTGCTGTAGTGTCAACATTTTGAATTTCAGAACATCCAGGTAAGTATTTAGAGTAGATAGGTCCAGTATGGGTCTCCAGGCTTTGTCCTTTCTGGGGACCAGGAAAAGTCTTGAGTAAAATCCTTGTCCCTGTTGTGGCACTTTTTGAATAGCTCTCATGTTCATGAGGGCTGTAATTTGTTTTTGTGCCTCTGCCCATTGATTTTGAGGCAGGTCTGGCATTCCTTTTGGCTTTGAAAGTGGAACCTGTAACCTTGAGACAATATTCAGAACCCATTTGTCTTGGGTGATTATATGCCAATTTTGTGAAAAAAGTGCTAGTTTTCCCCCCTAAGGGAACTGCCAAAAGGTAAGTGCTTGGCATTTGAAGGGGGAAGTCATTGTGACCGTTTCCTATAAGGCTGTGACTTGTCTTCCCCTCCTTTTGGGGTTGAAGCACCCCACTGTTGTGGTCTGTAAGAGCCTTGGGGCTGAGATCTGCCTCTTGGGCGACTGTATCTGCCTCTTTGTGGTCTGTCTGACACTGGAAAGGACCAATTTTTAGAAAGTCAATTTCTGCTAAATCGAGGTGGCTGTACCTGTAAGAAATCCTTCACTGTTTGTATAGATTTTGTCTTATCCTCCATTTTCTTTAATACCTCTTCTGCCTTAACACCAAATAAGATATCATGCTGTAAAGGAGCATCCAATAATTTTGCCTCAACACGATCAGGTAAACCTTGTTCTTTTAACCAAGCTTGCCTTCGAATCACAGATCCTGTAACTGCGGCTCTACAAGAAGTCTCTAATGAATCAAAACCACATTGCAGAGTATGTTTTACCACTTGTTCAGCTGCATGCAATAAATCCTGCATTTCCTTAGTCAGGATGTTCTGAGCTTGTAAGCATTTTCTGTTTTAACAGAGACATTAAATATTGTTGATATTTAAGCATGTGGAACTGGCAATTTAAAGCCCTTACTGCTAAAGTTGCAGAAGTGTAAACTTTCTTCCTCCATCTGTCTAATGCTCTAGACTCCCTGTCAGAGGGAACTGGATTTTTAGCCTTTACCCCTTTGGGACCCTGGGAAATAGTTTCTGGGTCAGCAGCAGCGTTTTTATAAAGAAATTTGTGAGAGTCAGGGACTCTGTAGCACCTGTCTGTCTTGACTGGAGCAGGGGGCAAAGAATCAGGAGTTAAAATGGATTCAGAGAACACATCATCCACAATATCTAACATGCGGAATAGGAAGAGGCCTGTGCTGAGGCAATAAAAGAAAATCTCTGAGCCTTTTCTTGGATTCTGAATAATCCTGGCTCTCCCAATGGAAATGCTCCCTCATGGTATGTAAAGTTTCCCCAAAAGAGTAATCCTCAGGAGGAGAGACTGAAGGTATTGATTCTTTAGCATCAGAGTCCTCATAGGGGGTACAGTATCCCTGGTCTGAAAAGGAATCAGAAGAAATGGAAACCTGGTCAGAGGAATCTGTCTGTATCCTGCCTAGGCCATTTATCAGGAGGGGAACCCCTGATCAGAGTAATTAGGTCTTCGGCCATTTTGAGCATCTGTTTTTTAGGCATGGAGGCCTGTCCAGGTGAATGCTGTACTTGCTTCTTTGTATTTAATGGAGTTTTAGACTTGGCTGTTGTTTTGATGGTAAGCTGTGAATGTCTGAAAACACCCTCAGAAGCCGATGCCTGCTCTGCGGCTCCGGACCCATCTGAGGGGTTAGTTTCCATAAGCCCAATACCTTGAGTTTCCAGAGGCCTAGTAATCTCCACGTGGGAGTCGGAGGTGGCCTGTGGCTATGAGGTAGCGTGTGTCAGGGGCTGCGAAAGCGCCTCACTGAGAACTGCCGACTGGCCTAGAAGTGGCTTCATCATCAGTTTTGGACCTCAGATGCCTGTCCTTATCTTTGTCTTTGCGGTTTTTGTGTATTCCGGTCGTCGGCTGTTCCGATGGCATGGTATAATTGAACCTTCATCCAAAATAATGGCAAGCAAAATCAAACCGTTTAATAGTGCGCTTGTTAAATCTAGCACAAAACCGACAACTAGTGACGTCGTGGTCTGGGCCTAGGCATAGAATATAGTAAGAATGAAAATCCTTATGAGGTATTTGCTTCCCACAAGAAATACAATTATTAACTTTTACTGACATCGGTCTGAGACAAGAAAAAGTTTCCCCAATGGGGTACTTAGCTTTCTTGAAGACTTCGGTTCTGAAATTCGAAAATCTCATGAGTCGGCCAACCAGCACTTACGAACTGCTTTTGCTTTGGGCACCGCGCGGCAAGAAAGACTGGAGAAAATGGTGTCGGCTGCATCTTATACACCCCTGGCGCACTGACGTCAGGGAAGAAGCGACAGCAACCGATGCCGGACCAAGACTTTGGAACTCTGGCTGACTGTGGGACTGCCTGACGGCAGGATAACCCAAGTGTAATGACTGCAGCAGTGAAACACGATGAACATCAGTCCCAGTTAACATTACTGAACTTAGTCTGAAGATAAATATAATTTAAAAGGCAATGCTAGGAACAGAAAAATATATATATAAAATTCACACCCTGGCATAAAAACACACACTACAAAACAAAACAAGGGTATGGAGGGAGGGAGCAGCTACTGCAACAGTGGCCATTTGAACATCTATTGTTATGGTAAGATCAGCTTGCACAACTGTACTATATTCATCATACTGATGACTGCCGCAGTAGCCTTAGCTATATGGGTAGACTACGTTGGTTAACTACTATTTGGGAGGTAGAAGAAGAGTCCAGAGCTCCTGGAGAATGATCCTAGCAAAGCTTGAGCTGGATCTAGAGAAGGATTCAAGCTTATGGTGGTTTGTAAATGTATGTACAGAGAACAAGCAACAGCTTCTTGAATACTTCTAGAATCCAAACCTTTTCAAAAAGCAAAAGAGGAAACCACGTCTTGGCAGACTGGGTCTTGACCATGCCTGAAAAAGATTTGTTCTGGTGAGTATAATGAAATGTAATAGCCCTACACAACCATTTGGAAACAGCCTTTTGACACAGGTTGCCTCTTTCTTACCTTCACACAAAATTAATTGATTCAGAGATCTGAAAAAAATAGCTCTGTCAAGACAGTACACGAGTGGTCTGTGGATATCCAAGATATGGAATACCCTTCTCTCATTTTTAGGCTCAGGAAAGAAAATGGGGGAGATGGATAGCTTGACTTAAAGTGAATTCTGATACTTTAGACACAAAAGGATTACTTCTCAAAGAAACCCTGTTCCTATGGAAAATGAGACAGGGTTGACTCACCATAAGAGCTTTCAACTCAATACCCTTCTTGCAGAGGTCAGAGGAATCAGAAAAAAAAAAAAAAAAAAAAAAGAAGGTATGTTCTTACCATAAAAGTTCCATCTGTGCTGTCTATCTTCATTCATTCTTGACTGATTGGTTTGGTTCCAATCCCTCGGAACAGACTTAGCCGTTATACAAAGCTCGTGCCAGCCAAACACTCTCGAGCTAAGGCTCTACCCATACTGCCCTCTCTTCCAATTACCTCAGATCGAGTTTGCCCATCAGTTAAGAAAATACAGAAGCCCTGTCTGAGGACCAACCCTATAAAATCCCAGGACTAGTTGCGACCCTCCAGGAGTCTCTAGAAGGGGACAGGAGGGTAGGATGTCAAGAATGAAAAATCAACATAGATTGAACATTGTGGTAAGAACATAACTTCTTTATCTGATGTTGTCAATCTTCATCCATTCACTGATTGGGCAGAATCCCCAGCTACTTTAGATCCTGGGCGGCCCTAAGGAAAAATATTCCTGAGCACCACAGAGCCAAAGGACGCTCTACCCCTGGAGACCATGTCTAATTTGTAATGAGTGATAAAGGTATATGGGATAGCCCAAGCCGCAGCTGCACATATGCCTTCCATAGAAGCTCTGGAATGGAAGACCACTGAAGTGGAAACAGATCTTGCAAAATGAGCTCTACCTTTTGTTGGCAGTTTGAGTTTATTCTGGGTGTATATAAAGGTAATGCAGTCTCAACCACTTGACATGGTGACCTTTGATGCCGAATTATCCAATCTTGTACCTGAAAAGGATAGAAATAGTTGGTATGAGTTTCTATATTTTGTTCTGTCCAAGTAGAAATGTTATTGTCTGTGGACGTCCAACATATGCAAGCAGTACTCTCCTTTGTTTGAAAAATTTGAAAAGACGACTGGCAAGTCTATGGTCTGGTTGATATTGGACTCTGATACCACTTTAGGAAAGGAGGGATTGGGTCAGTGATGTTCTTTGTGGAAAATGATATATGGAAGATTCACACACAAAAGCCTGTAACTCTGAAATTCTCCTAGCAGACGTGATAGCTACTAGGAAGAGGGTCTTCCATAAAAACCTGATATCACAACTGGCTGCTGGCTTGAAGGGCTGATGAACCTAAGCACTGTAAGACTAAGGCCTAATCCCAAGGTGTTACCGGATCTTTGAAAGGGGGTTTTAGATGTTGAGTGCCTTTAAGAAACATTTTGCATAGACGATGGGACATCAATGATAGATCATCAAAACAGTTATGAAAATTCGAAATGGCAGCTAGATGAACCTTAATTGTAGACAATGAAGACCCAATTGAAATAAGGTAGCTAAGTATTCCAGGGCCTTATCAACTGGTGCAGAGAAAGGATCAATGCAGTTTGTACACATCCAAATTGAGAACCTTTTCCATTTGTTTAGGTAAATTTTTCTGGTGGATGGTTTATGGGAAACCAAAAGTATCTTCTGCACTGGAGAGGGCAAGTTGTTCTGCCTGGCAATTACTGGAATTGCAGAAACCAAGCCGTCAGCTTGAGATGTTGAAGGTTCGGATGCACCCAAGCCCTGAGTGTGAGACAGCAGGTTTGGAGTTGGATCCAGAGTCCATGGCCAATAAACCAGATTTGACGGGGTCAGTAAAGTGCAATGAGAATCCTTTGCTTCTCAACCGTTAGGCTTTCCTTAGAAACTAAGGAATTAGTCCCAAGGGCCAATCATGAAGTGCATCTCTCGAGGACTTCCCACGAGGGGGAATTAGGGCAAAGTAGCTGCTGCATTTGTGGTTTATGGGAGAGGCAAACAAGTCGTAGCAAGGATGACCCCATTGACGAAAGTTCTTTGTCGCTACATTGGGATTGACACCCCACTCATGTGGAAAGAGGATACACCTGCTCACTTTATCCGCAATCATGTTGGAGTTCCCCAGGATATGCATTGCTATCAGATAGCAGTCGGAGTCGATTACCCATTGCCAAACTCTTGGGGCTTCCCGACAGAGGGTATGATCTGGTTCCCCCGGTTTGTTGATATACCAGACTACGGACATGTTGTCTGACTGGATATCAATTGTTCCTGAAGGAAGGGCAGACAAATGCTTGCAACGTTAAAAGCACTGCCCTCAGTTTAAGGACAGTGATGTGCAAATTGGCCTCTTGGGGGGACCAAGTGCCTTGGACGGTCTTTCCCAGAAAATGCCCCCCACACACACACACACACTATTTGGGAAGTGTCCATGGTCACTACAGCTTTGGGCTGAGAGGGGGAAAGGGACAACTCCATAAATTTTCTTCTTGCTTAATCCACAAAGTTAAATCCTTTTTGCAGCGATTTGTTACCAAGACTGGATGGGATGTGGGGTGAGCTAGAAGTGACCATTGTAACACCAAAAGCCATTGAAGCAGCCTCATGTGATACCTCGCTAGGGGGAAATAATGCTATTGCTGCTGCCCTGAATCTAAGAGGTTGCAGTACCAGATGAGCAGTAACTTAGACTTGGGAGAAGATCATTTGTAGTTGCAATCTTGGCTAACAACCTGTGATGAGGAAGGGAGGCCACACAGAATATTGTATCTAGTCTTGCTCCGATAAATTTCAGATCCTGCATGGGAGACTGTTGTGATTTTTCTTTGTTGATTGAATTGCCTAAAGTTTTGGCATGATGTAGAACAAAGTCTATGGTGCAAAGCAGTAGATGTCTGGAGGGGACAGTGATGAGCCAGTCTCCTAGATATGGAAACACACAAATCCCTGTAGTCTCAAATAAGCTGCTACAACTGTCATGCATTTGGTGAACACCCTGGGGTCTGTGGTGAGACCAAAGGGCAGTGCTCGAAACTGGTAATGACTGGCTCCTAGCCAAAGTAGAGATATCTTCTGGAGCGCTTGTCCATCTTTATGTGGTAATTACACATCCTGAAAATCTATAAACCACATCTAATTGTTCTTCACTAGAAAGGGAACAGACTAAACTGTGACCATCCGGAATTTTGTTTTTTGCACAAATTTGTTCAGTAGGCTGAGATCCAAGGTTGGCCTCAAGCCCTCTGTCTTTTTTGGCACTAAAAAGAATCTTAGAATCCGGACTCTATCTGATCTGGTGGGACTGCTTGGATGACTTTCTGAAGCAGCTTTTGAACTTCTAGTTCTAGTACTGCTAGATCCCTTTGACTGGGTGGAACATCTGGGATTCATGTTTGGGGAAAAGACTGAAGGGAATGCGGTAACCTCTGGTAATTATTGTCTGCACCCAGGAATCCGATGTTACCGTGAGCCAGGCTCTGCCACGGAAAGGGCACCTTCCAAAAGAGTTCCCCATCTGCCCCGGGGGAATACTCACGCGTCCCAAAAACTGCCCTTGGGTCTTCCTGAACCACATTTTTTCACTCCTCTGACTCCTGCAGTAAGATCATTGGAGTGGAAAAACGCACACCCACAGCAGTAAAGGTCTTCCCATCCTTTTCACACCTGGCTAATGCGTCTCTAACTTTTGGACCAAATGAGGTAGCATTGGCATAGAAAGATTTAAAGGGATTCGCAAAATCACACAAGCGCATCCATGCATGGCACCTAATGGCAACGTCTATCTGCTACTCTGGACGTCCCTTTGTGTGCATGCACAATAAGCCATATAGACTAATTTGAGATGGACTCCAGGGTGGCATGTTGAGAGGCAACCTTATCTTGAACCTAGTCAGAGACCGCTCCTGCTAGGGTGTCTGAAAGCTCAGTTATCTGATCCCTCTGGAGTCTAGAAGTCTGCCAAAAAGTTCAAGGACCGCATAGCAAAGGTCACTGAAGCAAAAATCCCACTTCCCAAATCTGTACATTGACTGAAATTCTCTGTTAGGAGGAGGGACAGTTTAACTCTCTTCAGCGAGTTCCGTTTTGGTGGCCGCCGCCACCACCATGCAATCCACTGCTAGACCCTTAGACCAATGGGATGAAAAGAATCTTATCCAGCCTCCAGGTAATAGGCTCTATGGTGTCAAGACCCTTCCATACCTGCTGAATGATCAATTTGGATTAGTTTGTCACTGGACGGGGTCATCCAAGTAGTAGCTGGACGGACATGAAAAGCTTGCAAGAAAACAGATTCCTCAGAGGATGGGTTTGAGGGCTTCCAATCACCCCTCTGTTTTAATATTTCCAGGATGTCTCCAAAGGAGACATCTTCAGGGGGTAACCATGGGGACCCCTCCCCTTCATCATAATTTGGGTCCTCAGTGACAGATTATTCTGGAGAATCTAGGGGCTTCCTCCTGCATGTTCTCTTATGGGTGACTCCACGGGGGGGGGGGGGGGTTCCGAGGAGGACTCCAATAGGGGTAATCCTGAACTAGGGTATCTTGCAGCTTGATTTTCTTGGAGGCCTATTACATAAAACCCTTCAAAACAATTTGGCACAGGACTCATTAAAAGAGGAGGATCAACAGGCAGGAATGCTGAAATGGCCAATAAATGAACCATGACAGAGGGGAAAAAAGGCTATAGGATAGTAACTCTCACAAACATTGCAAAACCAGAGAACCATCACTGAATGGATGCTGGTTAAGTTTGCACCACCTAGAAACCCTTTTCCATTTGCTAATGCATGTTTTTCTAGTGGATCACTTTCTTGCCTCCATTAGTACCTGCTATAAGTTTTATTATCCAAGCAGTCAACTGAAGAGGATTAATGTTTGGGTGTACTAAACACCCATGTTGTCTGCAAGCAGATCTACTCTGTGAGGAAGTTTGTGGTAAGTGCCCCTGGCCATTTTCAAAAGGGAGAACCACAACTGCCTGGGCCAGTATGGAGTCACCACAATGATCTTGGGGGGATTCCTTCTGAACTTTCAGAAGTACCCTGAATGTTAGTGGACATGCATACAGGAACATTCCTGTCTATAGAAAAAAAAGGCATCTTTTTTCCAGGCCTCCTTGCATGAATCCTGGAAAAGAATCTTGCCAGTATTCAGAGAGGAGGCAAACTGGTCTACTTGAGGAACTTCCCACAGACACAAAAAATCTCGAAGACCCCCTCATCCAGTTTCCATTCTTTAGGGTCTGCCATGGTCTTGCTCAGCTTGTCTGCCACCATTTTTCTCTGATGGAATGCAGGATGCCTGCAGAGTGAGACTGTAGTGCGAAGCTATATCCCAAGTTAATGTGGCTAGTCTGCAAAGGTGAAATGACCTGGGCCCCCTTACTTGTTAATGTACCACATGACTGTGGCATTGTCTGTAACCACTTGAAGAGGTCCTGGGGTCTTAAGATGGTTCAGAAACTTAACTGCCTTGACCAGGGAATAGTCTCCTTGATACTTATGTGCTTACATCGGTTCTTGGTGTTCCACACCCCCTGCACTTTCATCCGTCCTTAAACTGCTCCCCAAGCAAAGTTCAATGAGTCTGTGGTGACTGACTGCTTTGGAACAGGGAGGGAGAAGAGGAGACCTGGATTTAAGGATATCAGTTGTCTCCACCAAAAGTTTTTGCTTTTGACAAATGCCAGCACCAGTATTTGAAAAGACATAGAAGGGTGCTGATGCTGGAACTAGAGAGATAACAGATATTGTTGTAGCCTTATGCAGAGTCTTCCCTATGGTACCATGAGAATCATAGATGCCATGAGACCCAAAATCTTGGGGCATTCCCTCACAGTAACTGATGTCTGAATGTTAAACCTTAGAAACAGACCTAAAGTCAGATCTGTTTTTTCCTGTTGGAGAAAAGCTCTTTGAATTGAGAGGTCTAGGTGACATCTTAGGAATACAATCCGGTGACAAGGAGTTAAGAACTGCTTTTGAATGTTCTCTTGAAATCTCAACTTGCGTAAGATCTTTTATCAAAGAGTAAGATTCCTGACAACCTGACTCTACAAAGATAAAAACAAGTCATCTAAATATGGAAAAATATTGATACCCTGTAGCCTTCAATTAACTATAACAGGAGTGAGACACTACCTACTGGTGCAGTGGAGAGTCCAAAGGGTAAGGCAAAGAACTGATAATGTGATCCAGACACACAAAACCTTAAACGTCTGGAGTACGGATGACTGGGGATATGATCATCTTTTCAGTCTAGTGCTACCAGGAAACTTGGAAGCGGTAACAGGTTGTGAAGTGACGTTTTGAATTTCAGTACTAGTAGCATCACAAACATCTAGGCAGGTCTAGGTAAGAGATCCAGAACTGGTCTCCAAGCATTTTCTTACTCTGGCACTAGGAATAGCCTTGAATAAACCTTTCCCACCCGAGGAGGAGAAACTGGTTCTATTACTCCTCAGGACAGCATGTGATGAACAAGTGGAAACAAGAGTGTCCAATATGAAGGATGAGGAATGACCCCCAGGAAAGGAGGAGTTTCCTCCATTGCCATTAGTAACCCTGATGAATGACTTTCAGAACCCATTTTTCTGGAATGATCTTCTACCAAGGAGAAAAATGGAGATTCAGACTTTCTGGAAGAAAGCAAAGGGCCAGGACATAAGGGAATTGCAAGATCTCTTGAATAAATCATTCAAACTTGTTGAGTTGTCCTTGGTTTTTGGATGTTCAAGACTTCATTTTGGAACCCCCTTACCATTTCGTAAATGTCTGTTTACCTGAATTTTAAGACGGTTTATTCTGTTGATAGCCAAAACTGGTTAAGGGTATAAAAAGCCACTTGGACAATTTGAAAAAGGACAACTGAAAAATCTTAAATATTCCCTGGATCAGCTTGGCCCTTTTCATCATCTCTACAGCAGAGGGGCCAAGAGCAACCTCCTTAAAACAGTACCAGTGGCCATAGCCCTGGAAGAATCAACAGAGCCATGCACACACTGCAAACAAAGAGCAAAGGCCAGCAAAACACAAGAAATGAAGTTATTTAAAGCAGATTTTTCCTCACAAGAAGAAACTGCAGATAAAACATTCCTTATACTTTTACAGTTTGTCAGAACACACACACAGGCACACGTCCAACAAATTAAACTTCTGAAAATCAAAGTTGCAGAAGTATACACTTTCTCATACCAATAAATTTACACATCCTTATCAGAAGGAGTAGGACTGATAAACGCTTAGCAGCAGTGGGTTCAACTAAAGCCACAGTTGCTTGGGCAGGTTTAGGAATAGTGTATAAAATGTAACAGACTAAGGAATTTTATACATCTTATCTGCCTTTTTAGGGGTAGTTGGGGGGCTATTGGGAAAATTGAAGGCAGTAACACATCTAATAAAGCTGAGAGAACAGGAGGAATCTGTGTAGGTTCTGGAAAAACCTTCTGTAACAATTCAAAGTATTTTCCGAGTGACTGAGAAACCATCCCTGCACCTTCCTGTTGTGATTCAGAATCTCTGATCTTTTCAGGAAAAGAGGACTCCCGCTTTCTTTTATCAGAAACTATTTTACAAAAAGATAAACAGCTTTAATTAAACCTTGAGCTAGACTCAGTAAGCTACTTTACCCAAAGAAATCTGAGGAGTAGATGCATTTTCTGCTTCTTTTTGACAAAAAAAATGGTTTCAGCCGTGTTACTAGTGGCAGCAGGGACGTGCACTATCCTTCTGACATGAGGGAAATAAGAAGATATGTACTCACCATAATGTTCCATCGGAGTAGGTATCTTCATTTGTCTGCAACCTGTGGGATACGGATCCGAGCCGGCAACTTCTATCATAGCATAAATCCGAGCTCCTAGCTCCTCCCCCTTACCCATAATACCCTGCCTACCCTAACTGACCTCAGATCAAGTTTGCCCCATAGCACAGCAGATAAAAGTGTCCCAATGGGAACATATGCTAATAACACAGGAACGATCATATTGGTCAGGGGGAAGGAGAGGGGGATGGTTGCAGACAAATGAAGATACCTACTCAGATGGAACGTTATGGTGAGTACATAACTTCTTAATCTGAAGTAGGAACTTCATTTGTCAGCAACCTGTGGGACACAGTCCCCAGCTACCTAAATCTTGGGTGGCCTTCATGGAAGGATATTCCAGAGCACCGCAGAGCCAAAGGACGCCCTACCTAGGGAGACATCTATTTTATAGTGGCTGATAAAGGTGTGAGATGAAGCCCAAGTGGCTGTAGAACAAATGTCATCAAGTGGAACCGTAGCTTTAAAGGCCGCAGAAGTGGCAATGGCCCTAGTAGAATGAGCATGGACTCCTTGAGGTGCAGGCCTTCCCGAGCTCTGATATGCTAAAAGAATACAACTCGAGATCCATCGAGAGAGAGAAACTTTAGAAACTGACTTCCCGAAATTACTTTTGGCAAAGGAGATAAACAACTGATCGGATTGCCTATGATCAGCAGTTCTATGGATATAAAAACGTAGTTGTCTGTGTACGTCTAAGGAATGTAGCTTGTACTTTCCTTTGTTATGAAAGTTGGGGAAAAACACTGGAAGACTGACAGATTGATTGATGTTCGCTTCTGAAGATAAACTAGGTAGAAAGGATGGATTGATCTTGAGGTAAACCCTATCCGGGTGAAAGACCAGATATGGTGGTTTGACACAAAGAGCTTGTAATTCTGACACTCTTTTGGCTGAAGTTATGGCCACCAAAAAGGCTGTCTTCCAAGAGAGAAATTTGAGATAAACCGTGGCCGTCGGTTCGAATGGGGGACCAGTCAAGGCCTGTAAGACTAAGGATAAATCCCATGGAGGTACCACCTCTAACTGGAGGCCTAAGGAGGAAGGTACTCTTGAGGAAGCTCTTACATAGTTTGGAAGTGATAAGAGGGCCAGACTCTTGCCCCGTGATAGTATGAGATTACGGCCAGTTGTACCTTGACTGTGGAAGATCTAGCCCCCTGGTGAAAGAGAGAGGTTAGAAAATCTAGGACCAACAATATCGGGGCTGTAAAAGGGTCTAAACGACGGTGTTCTGCCCAAATAGAGAAGCGTTTCCATTTACTCCGATAAACCTTCCTGGTGGAAGGCTTGTGGGCTGCTACAAGAATGGCTTTGACCGGTGATGAGATCCTGGGAGTCCTTATGAGGAGTGGAACTGGAGCAACCAAGCCGTCAGCTTGAGGTTGACCAGGTTCGGAGTCGGGAGACCGAGAGGGTGAGAAATGAGATCCAGAATGGGATCCAGAATCCATGGTGGATACACTAGGTGAGACCATAGGTAAGGGAACCACGTCTGACGAGGCCAGAATGGGGCAATGAGGATCATCTTGCTCCCCAGCAGCCTGGCCTTCTGTAATAATTTCAACATCAGGGGAAGAGTAGGATAAGCATAAAGCAGACCTGGAGGCCAAGCATGAACTAGAGAGTCTCTCGGGGACTCCCCCAGAGGGGGGATAAGAGCGAAGTAATCATTGCATTTGGTGTTTGAAGGAGAGGCAAAAAGATCGCAACAAGGTTGCCCCCATCGGGCAAATACTTGCTCTGCAACTCGATGGTTGAGAGACCACTCGTAAGGAGTCAGGATAGTACGACTGAGCCTGTCCGCTAGAATGTTAGACCGTCCCGGAATGTGCGCTGCTATGAGAAAGCGGTTGGTGGAAATCACCCATTCCCACACTCTCATGGCCTCGTGGCAAAGGGGGTAAGACCTGGTTCCTCCCCTGTTTGTTGATGTACCAGACAGATGTTGTCTGACTGTACCGCAATCGTCCCTACCGGAAGAGAGTTGTGTAGTGCCTGCAACGTCAAAAGCACAGCCCTCATCTCTAGGACGTTGATATGCAAAGAGGTCTCTACGTCGTTCCATGTGCCTTGGACCGTCTTGCCTGAAAAATGCCCACCCCAGGCAAGAAGCGTCCGTGGTCACTGTGTCGACTGGTGGAGGTAGTGAGAAGGGATGTCCCGTGTGGAGGTTGGGAGACTGGAGCCACCACAGGAGCGATCTTCTGCAAACCTTGCTTAAGGAAATGGGGTGAGACAGGGGGTTGCGAGACAGTGACCATTGTACCTGGAGGGTCCACTGCAGGACCCTCATGTTCAATCGGGCCAATGGCAGCAGAGGGATTGCAGCCGCCATAGATCCTAGGGCCCTCAGGATCAATTCCGCCGAAGGAGTTTGCAGTTGAAGGATGGCCTGCACGTGCAACATCAGGTTCCGAAGCAGATCTGGAGTCAAGAACGCAAGCATCTGTCTGGAATCCAGTCTCGCCCCTATAAAATCCAACACCTGTGTAGGGATGAGAGAGGATTTGGTCATGTTGATGGTTAATCCTAATAATGGAGCCAGACTGAAATAATCCCTGCATGAACAAAGAAGATGCCTTGTTGGGGCTGTGAGGAGCCAGTCGTCCAGGTATGGAAAGACCTGAATTCCCTGGAGTCTTAGGTGGGCCGCTATTATCGCTAGGACCTTGGTGAACACCCTGGGGGCTGAGCTGAGACCGAAGGGGAGGACCCTGAATTGAAAGTGACTGGCTTCCTGACGGAAGCGGAGAAACCTCCTAGAACGCCTGTCCACTAGAATGTGATAGTACGCATCCTTGAGGTCTATGGAGCACATCCAGTCGTTCTCCCACAATAAGGGGAGGAAGGATTGCAACGTGACCATTCTGAACTTTTCTTTGGGTACCGCCAGGTTTAGGAGAGAGAGGTCGAGGATGGACCTCAAGTCCCCCGTCTTTTTTGGCACCAGAAAGAACCTGGAGTAAAACCCTGATCCGACTTGATCTGGGTGGACGGGCTGGATGGCTCTTTTGCAGAAGCTGCTGAATTTCTGCAGCAGCCGCCTCTCTCTGACTGGGTGGAACTTCGGGAAGGCTTTTGATTCTGGGGTTTACTATAAAGGAAATTTGGTAACCTGTGGATATCATACGAAGCACCCAGCGATCCGTTGTTATGGACTCCCATTTTGCTAGGTGCCTCGAAAAACGCCCCCGACTGCCTCCAGAGTGGAGCAGTCGGGTAACCCCTCAGGGGTTCTCTGTGGGAAACACAGAGAACGGTTCTCTGGATCCAAAATTCCTAGGACCCCCTCTGCCTCTGGGGCGGCGTCCTCCCCTGCCACGAGAGGACTGGTTGTCCTGAGCAGACTGGGATTGATGCGATTTTCGGAACCACATCTTCTTCTGACCCTTTTGGTTCTTCAAAAAGGACCTCTGGGGTGCAGAGAAGCGGACTCCGACGGCAGACAAGGTCATCCCGTCTTTCTCGCTCTGGACAAGAGTGTCGCGAATGGTTTTGCCGAACAGTGCAGAACCATCAAAAGGGGCATTTGCGAATGACGCCTTAAAGGGTTCCGAGAAGTCACAATGACGGAGCCAGGCCTGTCTCCTCATGACAAGCCCGACTCCGCCTGCTCTAGCAACTTCCTCCGTAGCATGAGACAACAGCCGCATAGAGGTGTTAGAGAGAGCGGAGGGTGGCCATTCGGGAGGAGTACAGATCCTTGTCTCCCTCAGACATGGACCCTGGGGGGGAAGCAGCGTATTCCTTAATTAGATCCCACTGCATCCGAATAACGTGTGCCATGTAGTTCAAGGCCCTCAGAGAAGGTCGCTGAACTGAAGGCCCACTTCCCAAGATGGTCCATCACGCGAGACTCCTTGCTCAGAGGATGAACCGTGGAGCTCTCCTGAGCCAACTCTTTCTTGGTGGCTGCAGCCACCAACATGGCATCCACAGGGGGACCTCTGCTCCAGTGTGATCTCTCTGCAGGGGGGCTCAAAATTTTGTCTGGACACTTGGGGATCGGCTCTATGGTGTCCGGTTCCTTCCAAGCCCTAGAGGATACGAGATCCACCAGGGGGTCGGGTGGAGGGGACACCCAAGAGGTAGATGGACCTGCCTCAAACGCCTCAAGGAATACAGACTCAGAGGAAGCCTTGGGGGCAGACCACCCACCCTGATTTTGAGCATTTCCATGAGGTCTCCAAAGGAGACATCCTCGGGGGGGTGACCTAGGGGAGCCTTCCCCTTCATCCAAGTCTGTATCTTCAGTGAGACTCTCACGGCAGTCTATGTGCCTCCTTTTGCACTTTGCCTTGTGAGGAATCTCCTCGGGGGGGGGGGGGTCTGTCCGAGGAGTCCTCACAGGCTGTATCCTGTTCCACTGGAACTCCTAAAGGCGCTGAGGCAGGCTGCCCCGAGGGCCGGATGATGGGGAGCCAGGGCCAGATGAGGAGTGCGGGAGGGAGCCGAAGCCAGGACCGGATGCCTGGAAGCACTTGACAGTGCCCTCTCCACTGCAGTGAAAGCAGAGGGGGAGCCGCACTCTGACGGATCCGAGATCCGACTCAGACTCAGATCCGAAGCGGGGATCGGACCCGGCGCCGAGAACGTCGGATCCGAAGGACCAATGTGCTCCGACCGGGACGGAGCCGAAAGCACACAGAATCCCTCGGAACCGAAGCTCGGCCCACGGCTCAGAGAGGTCGGATCCGACAAACTCGAGGGAGCAGTCTGAGCCGACGTGCCCACCACGGTTGGCTCCGACCTACCCCCGGATCCAACGTGGCTCGGCTCCGAGCGCTCCGAACCCAGGATGTGGGTCGGAGAAGGAGCTATAGGAGCGAAAAAAGGGGTCGAGCTCCCCCTCGGAAGGGGGGGAGGCAAGAGCACTCCCATCTGCACCTGGTCCTGGATGAATCTCCTCATCATCCGGTCCATGTCCGCATCAGACATGCTAAAAGTGGACCTCGAAGAGGCCAACGAGGCAGACCTGGAGTGTCGCCTCGATGACCTCGACGAGGACCGGATCACCTCCTCCTCTGGTCCCGGGGAGAAACAAGGGGATCTGATCCGAGGAGGAGGAGGAGATCGAGAAGACTTAGACGGAGAAGCCCTCTTGGCGGGCGGGGCCGATGAGGAGTCATCGGCCGGCCGCTTAAGTGCTTCTCCTGCCGCTTCTCTTTCCTGGCCTCCCTATCCTCCGGAGCCGAAGCGGGAGGTTGAGTCCAGGTCGGAGGAAGGGAGGCAGGAGTGACTGCTACCGGGGGGGGGTAGCGGGCACCGAAGTACCGGAGACCGAAGCAGAGTCTGGGGGTAGAAGGCCCGCCAGAACTAGCTTCGACCTTCGATCCTTGAGTACCCTGGGGTTGAACGCCGCACAAATCGCGCAACCCGGAGAGGTGTTCAACCCCAAGGCACCTAACGCACCGAGTGTGGCCATCAGCCGGTGAAAGCTAGTGGCCACACTCGGTGCATTTCGAAAAAATGGCTTTAGAGGCATCCGACATTACTACAGTAAAGCACACTCACTAGGCCCCTAACACTCAAGTCACACACACGCTACGACCAGCGAGGGAGGGAGAAATATTTTAAATTAAATTAAATTAAGCTGAAAGCTAAAATAGGATTAGTGTAAAGGGTAAACCTACCATGCACACACAATCACTCACTCAGAAGAAGAAAGAAAAAAAGTGCAGTTTTGTATCTACCATAAATGTAGATGTCCGATAGGTATGCATCTGCAGTCATCACATATGGGTTGTCCTGCCTCAGGCAGCCCTTCGGTCGGCCGGATTCCAAAGTCTGGGTCCGTCGGCTGATGTCGCCTTCCCGACATCAGAGCCTGGGTATAAAAGCGTCAGCCGCCATCTTCCTCAGTTTTTCTTGCCCCAGATGCCAGGTGCCCTCTAGGAAGGCTAAATTTGGAGAAATGCAATAAAAATCCAAACGTTTGCAAATTATATATATATATATATATATATATATATATATATATATATATATATATATATATAAACAAATACACCATAATAGATCCCCCCAGCTAGCTAATAGAGGGGTAAGCACCCTAGGAATACCACAGAGGGGAAGGAGGGAGGGTAAACCTGACTGCAGATGCATACCTATTGGACATCTACATTTATGGTAGGTACAAAACTGTACTATGTCCTTCAAGGATGCATCTGCAGTCATCGCATATGGGTAGAATACCATAGCCAATCTGGAGGTGGAGGAACTATGAAAAGGATGGTGTAGCTAAGATACCCTGCAGGACAGCCGTAGCAAAGCCTGCTCTGGATCTGGAATATAAAGGTAAATTGTAATGCTTGGCAAATGTATGCACGGAGCTCCATGTGGCAGCTTCTAAAATGTCCTTTGTAGCCATCCCTCTTAAGAAGGCTGTGGAGGTGGCTGTGGCTCTCGTAGAATGAGGTCTAATGTTAGCTGGTACAGTCTTTCCATGAAATGAGTAACAAAAGCAAATGCAATTTCCTATCCGTTTTGAAATAGTCTGTTTGGAAATTGCTTTTCCTTGAGTACCAGCAGCATATACTACTAGCAGCTGGTCAGCTTTTCTGAAACCTTTAGTTCTGTCCAAGTAGTAGCGCAACTGTCTGTGAATGTCCAGGGTGTGCAGTAGTTTCTCCCCTTTGTTTTGTGGATTTGGGAAGAAGGTAGGCAAGTGAATGGCTTGATTCAATGAAACCCTGGATACCACCTTTGGCATAAAAGTAGGATTAGTTCCTAATGAAACTCTGTCCTGGTGAAAAATAATGAATGGCTGCACTGCCATCAGGGCCTGCAATTCCGAAACCCTTCTTGCTGAGGTTATTGCCAGAAGGAAGGCAGTCTTCCATGAAAGGTACTGCAGATCTGCAGATGCTGCTGGTTCAAATGGAGGCAGTGTTAGTTTTTCTAACACAAAGTTAAGGTCCCAAGCAGGAAGAGGTGGTTTCAGAGGAGGTTTGATGTTTTTGATTCCTCTTAGAAACTGTCTTAGGAGAGGATGAGAAAAGACAGGTGGATCAGTATTGCACTCTGCTGAAATTGCTGAAGCATGAATCTTAATAGAGTAAGACAGACCATTGTGGAACATTTCTGCCAAATATTCCAGGATATGTGCCATGTTCATCACTGTCGCATCTAGGCCCTTTGTGGTGTTCCAGATGAGAAATCTTTTCCATTTTGCTGAATAAGCCTTTCTTGTGGAAGGGCGGCGAGCTTCCATAATAATATCCTTCACCCTCTGGGATAGCTTATCCTGAGGAGGAGTCAAGGTATTCTCCACGCTGTTAGTTGCAATGTTTTCAGGTTGGAATGTAGAGTTTTGTATCTGTGCTGTGTCAGTAGAAGTGGCCATAGAGGCAGAGGCCATGGTTTCGTACATGACATGCTCCTTAGCAGTGGATACCAGTGCTGTCTTGGCCAGTCCGGAGCCATCAGAATCACTTTTGGCTGCTCTGTCCTGATCTTCAGTAACACCTTGGTCATTAATGGGATAGGAGGAAATGCATACACTGTCAGATTTTTCCAGCTGAAAGAGAGAGCGTCCACTTTCCACGCTTGTGGGTGGTATGTCCTTGAGCAGAATTTCTTCAGTTGATGATTATGGGGGGATGCAAATAGATCTATGTCCGGGCTCCCCCAAGATTGTGTTATCTGTCTGAAGATGTCCTGGTGCAGCATCCATTCGTGTGCATCCATGATATTTCTGCTTAAGCTGTCCGCCAGTGTATTGTCTTTCCATGGCACAAACTGAGCTTGTAGCTGTATATTGAGTTTCAAGGAAAGATCCCATAGATTCATTGCCAGTCTGCAAAGAGGGTAGGAATGGGTACCTCCTTGCTTGTTTATGAACCACATAACTGTGGTGTTGTCTGTCCTTATTAGCAGGTGGCCTTGATGCAGAAAGATTTTGAAGGCCTCGATTGCATGTATCACTGCTAGCATTTCTTTTTGATTTATGTGCATGCGTAGCTCCTTTCGTGACCACTGTCCTTGGATACCTCTGCCCTCCATGTGTGCTCCCCAACCTAGGTCTGAAGCGTCCGTTGTAATAGTTTGGGAGGTATTTGGCTTTGTGAAGGGCAACCCCCTGTTGCACTGGCTGGCCTGAGCCCACCACAGAAATTCCTTGTGAAGGCATGGAATGAGTGGGATTAAAGTTTCCAAACTGTGACTGTGCTGAGTCCATAAACTCCTTAGGTACCACTGTAGCTTTCTCATATGAAGCCTTGCTTGTGGAATCAAAAGAATACAGGATGCCATATAACCCAGGGCCTGCAGGATTTTCCTTGCAGTCAGCTGAGTTTGCCTTGTCAGATTCTTGAAGTAATCCGGTAGCCGTCTTTGTTTTTCTTCTGTGAGATAAGCCATTTGGGTGGTCGTATCTAGATCCGCACCCAGAAAGGTTATTCTTTGGGATGGAACAAGTCTTGATTTGTGCATGTTGACTGTATATCCCAAGGCCTGTAGAAGATTGATGGCATAATTTAAGTCCTTTATCAAAATTTGTTGGTTGTCCGCTTGTATAAAGCAGTCGTCCAGATATGGGTATATTTGAATCCCCTGAAGTCTGCAGTGTGCTATTACTGATGCCAGGCATTTCTTGAATACTCTGGGCGCAGTAGATAAGCCAAAGGGCAATGCTGAGAATTGATAATGCTCTGACCCTGCAAGAAATCTGAGGTGTCTTCTGCAACTTTGTCTGATAGGGACATGCAGGTATGCCTCCTTGAGGTCTAGAGTCACCAGCCAAGACCCCTTGCCCAGCATGGGAAGGAGCTGCTGTAGAGTCAGCATTTTGAATTTTGGCACAATGAGATAAGTATTCAGTGCGGACAAGTCGAGAATTGGTCTCCATTGATGCTCTTTTCTTGGAACAAGGAAAAGCCTGGAGTAAAATCCTTGGCCTTGTTCTGAAATATGAACTTTTTCTATGGCTTTCATTTGTAGTAAGTTTGAGATTTGTTTCAAAGCCTCTGCCCTTTGATTTGGTGGCAGACCTGGCATGCCTTTTCTCTTTGGCAATGTGTGGAAATGGAACCTGTAACCGTTGTCTATTTGGAGTGTCCATTTGTCTCTTGTAATGTTGTGCCAATTTTTTGAGAATAAAGAAAGCTTTCCGCCCAAAGGTGCTTCTAATTGAGCCCTGGTTGGCGGAATCAAAGCAAAGTCATTGAGGTTGTCCTTGTGCAGCAGTTGTAGGTCCTGAACTGCCTGTTTGGATTGGAGGTTGCCATTGACGGCCTCTGTAGGAGCCCCTAGCTTGCCCTCTACCTCTGGAACGCCTGTTCCTGCCCCTTTGAAATCTTTCTGTGTCCGGAAAGGACCAATTCTTGGAAGGCCAATTTCTGCTGAATCTAGGTGGTTGGACTTGAAGAAAATCCTTAACTGTTTGTACAGATTTTGCCTTTTCATCAAATTTCTTTAGGACATCTTGAGCAGTGGAACCAAATAACTTTTGCTTTTCCAGTGGAGCATCCAAAAGCTTAGCTTTAACATGGTCTGGCAGAGATTGTTCCTTCAGCCAAGCATGCCTACGTATGACAACACCCGTCATTGCTGACCTACATGAAGCTTCCAATGCATCATAACCACACTGCAAGAAATGGTTGCTAACCTGCTGGGAGTTACGTACCAGATCCTGAAGGGATTTACGGTCAAGGGGTTCAGTAGAAGACAGTTTCTTATGCATTTCTTCTAACAAATACTCTTGGTACTGTATCATATGAAATTGACAATTTAATGCCCTCATAGCAAGAGTGGCAGAAGTATACACTTTTTTACCCCATCTCTCTAATGCCCTGGACTCCTTTGCAGAGGGGAGTGGGTTCTTAGTAGTAACAGCTGCAACCCCTTTAGGGCCCTGTGAAATAGTTTCAGGATCAGCAGAGTAGGCCTTGTAAAGAAAATTGTGTGTGTCCGGGACCCTGTAATACCTATCGGGCTTAACAGGGGCCGGAGGCAGAGTGTCAGGGGTCATACTAGAGTCAGAATACACATCAATGACATTTAAAACAGGAAGAATAGCCAAAGGTCTATGCTGAGGTAAATGAAGTAAAGTTCTTAGTCTTTTCCTGGAATCAGAATATTCCTGGTCCTGCCATTTGAAATGCTCTCTCATAGTGTGAAGGGTCTCCCCAAAGGAAAGCTCTTCAGTAGGGGAGGCTGAGGAAATAGATTCCTCTGCATCCGAATCCTCGTAGGCCGAATAAGCCTCCTCCTGGTAGTCTGAGTGATCCGAGCCATCAGAGGCCTCCTCTGAGGAAAGGGGATCAGGAGGATCCACCCTGGGCCTTTTGTCTAGAGGAGGTTGGGAACTCCTGTCCGGATGGGGCTGAGAGCCCCTGATTAAAGAGATAAGGTCCTCTGCTAAGGTTAGAATCTGTGAACTAGAAGAAGGTCCCTGAGGAATAACCCTGGGAGGCATGGCTTTAGTATGTTTTGCAGCTTTAGCCCTGGAGAAGGCCTTAATGGACATGGATGCAGAAGGCCTGGCTGCACCACGTGCTGGTGTAGCTTTGTCTAAAGGTATGGTGTAGGAAGATTCCAATACACCAGTTTCTGAAGGCAATTCTGTAACCGACTCGGTAGGAGCCTCCGGGGCCGAGGCTGTCGGTTGTATTGTTTCAGGGTTCGGAAGTTCCAAGGACTGGGTATCAACCGAGACCGAGACACTCGCGGTAGGCCTAGCCGCGGTTTCAGACGAAACTGCGGCCCGCGTGTCGGTCCTTGTCTTTCCGTTTCTTAATTAAATGTGATGTTGGGGTTTCTGACGGCATTTTGTATGAAAAACTAGCCCCAAAAAACTCTTCTGCGAACTCCGACTGACGTCTAAGAGTGCGTCGGTTGAAGGAAGTGCAGGCTGAACAGGCCGAGACGTCGTGGTCTGGGCCTAAGCAGGGGAGACAGTAAGAGTGGAAATCCTTATGAGGTATTTGTTTCCCATAAGTTAAACAATTATTAACTTTTTCTGACATCGGCTGAGGCAAGAAAGAGTCCCCAACAGGGTACTTAGCTTTTGAAGTCTTCGGATAGCGAATTTACAGGAGCTGGCCGACCGGCACTTGAGAACTGCTTCTGCTTCGGGCACCACGCGGCAAGAAAGACTGAGGAAGATGGCGTCGGCTGACGCTTTTATACCCCAGGCGCTCTGAAGTTGGGGAAGGGGCGACATCAGCCGACGCCGGACCCAGACTTTGGAATCCGGCCGACCGAAGGGCTGCCTGAGGCAGGACAACCCATATGTGATGACTGCAGATGCATCCTTGAAGGACATCCTTTTTTTTCCTCACAAAACGCTAAGAGCTCTGGAACCTAGCTGTTGCTTGAAGAGCGGCAAACTAGATCTGAGGTCAGTTAGGGTAGGCAGGGGGTTATGGGTAAGGGGAAGGAGCTAGGAGCTCTATGCTATGATAGAAGTTGCCGGCTCGGATCCGAGATCGGATCCGTATCCCACAGGTTGCTGACAAATGAAGTTCCTACTTCAGATCCTTCCATTTCCTCTCCCAAGACTAACAAGGAGTGGCTCTCCATTGCCCAGTGAGGGGACCCCAACAACTGCACAGGATGCAGAAAACCCTGATCAATAGTGGCTGTAGGTGCTATGCAAGATGGATCCGGGGTTAAAATGAGTGGTCCAAGGTACAACCGTAACTCTCAATTGTCCAGGTTTTTGCACAATACAAATTTTTGCCTCATATTTTTGGTCTGTTCCTCATAACATTTGTGGTTTTCTGACAAATCAGTGAGGACTGACATTACTATACAATGTCAAATTTGCGTTTCAGACCTTAGATCTTTCAGGAAATGCATGCCAACACAAAACCTGTTATTCTACCAACTTTCTAAGTTTATAAGACCAATACTGGCCATGGTCCCTTTTTTGGGGCCTTTGTCACCCCCATTATTTTAAACTTTGCTCAGATTTCTTGTGCTAAGAGGTATGGGCGCAACTACTGACCTTAGCAAAATCAATCACCTTTGGCTGAGGCAAACTGCTAGCCTGCTTTGGTGGCAATGACTGTTTGCTTAATTTTTTCTATTTATGGTTGGAAGGACTAACCAAGGGAACAGAAGTCTGTTCCCTGGTCATGCCCAAAATGGTGCCTCGTTCCAGGGGAAAAACCAGCAGCAATTGCTGGTAACCACTACCAATCCACAAAAATTACGTTTTGACAGAAAAAAACACAGTAAAAAATGTTTAACACTATGCCAAGACCAACAAAAGGAAATAAAAATTTCTCCACATAAATATTTTCTGTTACTTTACACTACTTTTAAACTGAAAAAAAAAAGAGTGCTCTGTTTAAAAGTTCATTACAATTTTGATACAGTCTGTCAAATCAACACACACTTAGCTTTAAAATAATTTTCCTAAACAGGAAAGCAATAAAACATTCACACAATTAAGAAAACGGAATTTCCCTTCCCAGAACAGGAACTTTTCTGCCCAGCAAAGGAAAGCAGAAGCTGACCTCAATCTAAACAGTCTCAAAGTAACATAGTCTTAACCAGCAGTAAAGCTCTGAACCTCATCTTTTAGTCAACTCAACTTGAGCTGCTTGACAGTTTGGGTACATGGAAGATGCCCTGAAGCTTTGGAAGCTGGCAGACTTGTTACATCTTTGGGGGGATATAACCCAAATAAGGGACTACTGCAGCAGTGCTCAATATGATGATCAAAAAAAGTATGTTTTCAGCTGTGGTAACTAGCATGTGAGCAGCTGAAAGACAACCACTGTAACAGAACTGCTCAAGAGAGTGTATGTGCCTGGGTAACAAAGCCAAGGTGATATGGGCTTTGCTTTACACTAAATGTTCCCCAGCAGACCAGGTTCTCCAGTTCACAGCTCTGGTTATGCCCAATTAGAACCATCCTTCTTACTCCATTAAAAACTCCTTACTGCATACTCATCAGAACAATGCACTATTAGTCCGCCTCATTAAAATGTGCCTCCTAAAAGCCAGGAAAGTACAGTTGTGTACACTTACTGTAGATTTGAAACTCGAAAAACGAAAATTTCAGGTAGCTGCCGACCGGCACTTGTGAACTGCTTCTGCTTCGGGCTCCCACACGGCAAAAAAAGCTGATATAATGGTGTCAGCTGCCTGTTTTATACCCCCTGATGTCATGTATGAGGCGAGAGCATCCGACGCAGAAATCCCAAGACTCTGGTATTCGGGCCAACTGAGGGCTACCTGCAGACAGATAACCAAAGTGTGATGACTGCAACAGTGAAACACACAGAACATCTACTACTACTGGAGAATGGAGAGCCTTCTGTCATCAGTGCTTGCACTTAAAGATTCCAGAATTGTTCTGAGCCAATGAGACAGAAAGAGACTATTCCACCACCAGAAAAACAGAGACTGAACTAGCTGTCATGTCCTCAGAGTGCACATGTTACGGCATCTCTCATTATGCTCATTATATATCCCTTATCTTTTTAGTTTAACATCTTCTATTGCACCCAAACTCCAGTTGGACACTTACCAAGCAGCTACATCGTAATTCACCTCCTCCAAATCTAAGGAGAATTGCCAAAGACGCTCAACCACAACAAACCATCCCTATTCACAGACAGCCGTACAGTGACCTAGGTTACTCATCACAGTCAGGCACAGACTACTTCTGCAGCTGTTCCATACAGGACTATTTTCCTTCTTTAATGAAATGCAAGCATCAACTCGTATCCTCCTCAACTCGTATCCTCCAGTACAGCCCTTAAGTGTGTACTTTTAACTCTCACTGGATATGGCTTGAGCCTTTAAAATAATGAAAATATCACTTTACAGTTCAAACAAATATTCATACCTCTGGAACCGTTAAGTGTTACTAGAAAACTGAAAATGGCAAACTATGCATGGTTAAATTAATCTTTATATTTGTCGCATTCAGTTTAATGCTTTAAACTGGATTTTATAAGCCAAAATACAGGCAGCAAATATTAATTTTGTAATGTTGCATAAACAGATTATGATATCTCAGTAACTATTCAAGCAAGAAACATACTGGCAGCAGGATGTTCATCATAAAGCTGTGAGCTTTCATATGAGGCTATGCAGTTCTGTGTTAACAGAATGTTGAAATATTTAGAGAAATATGAAAATTATTACAATACAAATAAATATACAAATATTCATTGTCTGTTTGGCTGCATTAGAAAGAGGACAAATGTCAATGCAATCATATTTGCCGTCATGTATGCTTTAAGACGAAACATTCTGATACCCTGTATGTAGCATGGTATTAGAATTATTAATGCAAATATGAACAAGCAATATTTGACCCCTAGAGGCATCAGTAGGAGTTAACTGCAGAAACGCTTGGAGGAACACTCAGCTGTAATGAGATAAGACATGGCTATCAGCACACAGTAGACATACCTGTGGGGCATGTATCAGATTCATTTCCAGCAAACGTGTCTGTAGATGTCCCTCAGCAGGACGATTATTCTTTAAGGCATCCAAGAGGAATGAAGTACACTGCTGAACTAGGTTATTTTCCATGAAGACATCAACAATCTAGAACAAAGGAGACAATGTGCAGGGAACATTAATAGACAAACTTACACATTTATTTTTGCAACTATCTACTCGTGCCATCAAAAAGTATATTTTTTCTCAAGCCCTATAAAAACCTCCTTTGGACCATCTAAAAATGTCACATCACTCCACTGTCACACATTTACAGGAAACTCTCAGTTAACTTTAGCAACAGGCAAAAAATATTGAAGAAATAACAGTACAATTTTAACATGTTGCACTCCCCCCCCCCCCCCCCCCATAGAAACATACTTTACATTTTTAGAGTTTTAAAAAAGAATATAGGAATAAAGTCCCTCTCCCCCAACCTGAGAATAAGTCAAACCAAACAAATAGCATAGGGTACAGTTATTAGGCCTATTTCTAATAGCATAGCAACTCTCAAGCAACCAGAAAAGTACAGTTGTGTACACTTACCATAAATGTAGATGTTAGAGTGTATTCACTGTTGCAGTCATCACACTTAGGTTATCTGCCTGTAGGTAGACCTCAGTCGGCCCAAATACCAGAGACTTAGTATTTCTGTGTCAGTTGCTGTCGCTCCAGGTCTGATATCAGGACAACAAGGGTATAAAAACAGGCAGCTGATGCCATTACATCAATTTTTCTTGTCAGAAAATGTCAGGTGCCCCCCAACAGGGAGCTAAGCTATGGTGTAAAAATCTCCACCAGTAAAAAGTAAGTACCAATATCCTTGCAAGGGGTGAATAGTATACACAGAGGAGAGAGAGAGAGAAGGGGGCTGGAGGGAGGGAAACCAGAACTGCAACAGTGAATACACTCGAACATCTACATTTATGTTAAGTGCACGCAACTGTACTATGTTCTTCGTGTTTCACAGTTGCAGTCATCACACTTGGGTCGATTCCCAAAGCTGTAGAAAGGGTGGAGGCAGTTGAGAAGTGTTTGGGCTGGCTAGTATGCCCTGCAGGACTGCAGCTGAAAAACCCGGCCTGGATTTTTGAAAATATAGGCAGGTGGCAATGCTTGGTGAATGTGTGTACAGAACTCCAGGTAGCAGCCTCCAGAATGTCCCTGGTAGAGACGCCCCTGAAGGATGCTGTAGAGGTAGAAGTTGCCTTAGTGGAATGTGTTCTAATCCCCAGAGGGGTTGCTTTCCCATGGTGTCTGTAGCAGAAATGGATAGTGTGCTATCTACTTGGAAAATGTTTTGAAATGGCCTTGCCCTCTGCCCCTGGTGCAAAACTGAGTAGTAACTGGTCAGATGTCTTGAAGGGCTTAGTCCTATCCAGGTAGAATCTGAGCTGTCTGTGCACATCCAAGGAGTGCAGGATCCTTTCCCCTTTATTTTGAGGATTAGGGAAGAAGGCTGGCAAATGGACAGATTGGTTGTGAGCCACATTGGACACCACTTTGGGCATAAACGAAGGATTAGTCCTGAGGGAGACCCTGTCCGAATGAAAAATGATGAAGGGTTCCACGGCCATAAGTGCTTGTAGCTCAGACACTCTTCTTGCTGACATGATGGCCAGGAGCAATGCTGTTTTCCAAGAGAGGAATTTTAAGTCTGCTGACGCTGCAGGCATCTTTGGCCAGCATAGGAAAACGATACTGCAGAGTGAGCATTTTGAATTTTGGTACCACCAGGAAGGTGTTTATGATAGAAAGATTTAAGATTGGGTGCCAAGTGCCTTTTTTTCTGGGTACCAAGAAAACTCTGGAATAGAACCCTTGACCTATCTGTTCCGCAGGAACAGGTTGAATTGCCGTTAGAGAGAGCAGGGAATGAATTTGGTTTTGTGCCTCTGCCAACTGGTTTGGAGAAAGGTCTGGGAACCCTTTTGGGGTTGGCAGTGAGTGGAAGTAAAATTTGTACCCCTGGGAAATAATATTGAGGACCCATCAGTCTTTGGTAATGGAAGTCCAGTTTTTTGTATGATGGGCAAGTTTTCCTCACTGTGGCACAAGCAGATGGGCAAAGGTGGGGAGTGGAGTTGAGAAGTCATTGGGAATTCTTCCTGTAAGGGGGTGGCTTAGTACTCCCTGTTTTTGAAGTGGAGGCACTCCACTGCTTAGATTCTCTGCATACCCTGAGACTGTAGTCTGTGTGTGTGTGTGTGTGTGGGGGGGGGGGCTGTTTCCCCTGGGTCTAGTTTGAGATGGTCTTGAGGGGGCTGGAAAGGACCAATGTTTCGAGGGGTAATGCCTACTGAATCTAGGAGGCTGTACTTGCAAGAAATCTTTGACTGTCTGCATAGATTTAGCTTTTTCTTCCATCTTTTTAAGAACCTCTTCTGCTTTGGTGCCAAACAGATTGTCCTTATTCAAAGGAACGTCTAGTAATCTTGATTTGACATGGTCTGGCAAGGTTTGATCCTTAAGCCAAGCATGCCTTCTCAGTACAGAACCAGTGACTGCTGCTCTGCAAGATGCTTCTTGGGTGTCAAAGCCACACTGCAATGTATGCCTGCTGACTTGGCTTGCAGAATGCATAAGCTCTTGTAAATCTTTAGTTTCTGCACAGTCCGTAAAGCTAGCTATTTTTTGCTTAACAAGCTCCATAATATGTTGTTGGTACTTCAACATGTGAAACCGGCAATTCAAAGCCCTAATGGCGAGAGTTGCAGAAGTGTATACTTTCTTACCCCATCTGTCCAAAGTTCTGGAGTCCCTGTCCGAAGAGGTGGGATTCTTAGCTGTAGTTGCTTTGATACTTTTAGGCCCCTGGGAGATGACCTCTGGGACAGCACTAGGATTTTTGAAAAGGAATTTGAGAGAGTCAGGTACTCTGTAGTACCTATCTGGCTTCCTAGGAGCAGGGGGTAAAGTATCAGGAGTTAAACTGGATTCCATAAAGACATCATCCACAACATCCAGGACTAGGGGGTATTACTAAAGGCCTATGTTGTGGCAAGTCTAGAAATTCTCTGTCTTTTTTTGGACTGAGGATAGTCTTGGCATTCCCAGTGGAAATGCTCTCAAAGTATGTATGGTTTTTCCAAAAGAAAAATCCTCCGGAAGAGAAGCAGAGGGAATAGATTCCTCTGCATCTGAATCCTCATAAGCAGATAAAGGGATGTCTTCATAATCAGATACCTCAGAGTCAAACTCTTGGTCTGTTAAAGCTGCTGGAAACAGGTCTCTTTCTCTTAGCAGGGGAAGGCTGACTTTCCCTAATCAACATAAGGTCTTCTGCCATTTTAAGCATTTGATGTTGTGGCAAGGAAGCAGGTGCATGAGTTTGGGTTGTCTTTTTTTTAGGGATAGCAAGTACTCAGTCTTAGAAACTCGGTGGTTTAGACAGAACTGAAGACATGAAAGTCGTCAGTTTGTGTCAAATATTGATTGTGCGAAGAACTTCCTCAGAAGCCAGTGCCTGCTCAGTGGCTCCAGACCCATCCAAGGGAGAGACATCTGCAGGTTCCAAAAAAGAGTCTCGCGGCATACCAGACTCCAAACGGGTCTCGGTAGAGGCCTGCAAATCCACTGAAGCAGGCATCAGGGGCTGTGAAAGCACCTCACTAAGTACCGGCAAACTGGCAATTAAATTAACGGAAGCTTCATTGACAGTTTTGGACCTGTGCCATCTGTCTCTGTCTTTATCCTTATGTTTGTTCGGTAGATTGGTAGTCGGATGGCTTACCAAAGCCATAACGGAAAAAGGAGAACGAAAGTATTTAGCAACAATAACGGCCCAACGACGAATAGTTCAGGCGTTGAACAAAGCACAAAACCGACAGCAAGGGATGTCGTGGTCTTGGCCTAAACAAGTGACGCAGTAAGAATGAAAATCTCAGTGTGGTATTTGCTTTCCACAGGCAAGACGATTAACTTTTTCTGACACTGGTAAGAACAAGAGAAAATGATCCCCAATGGGGTACTTAGCTTTAGAAGGCTTCAGGATAATTAGATTAGATAAAGAAAACTCAGGTAGCGGCTGACCGGCACTCGTGCGAACTGCTTCTGCCACAGGTTCCTCGGCAAGAAAGACTGATGTAATGGTGTCGGCTGCCTGGTTTTATACCCCTGACGACCTGACATCAGACCTGGAGTGACAGCAACCGATGCAGAAATACTAAGTCTCTGGTATTCAGGCCGACTGAGGGCTACCTGCAGGTAGATAACCCAAGTGTGTTGACTGCAACAGTGAAACACGAAGAACATTTACAGTTATCCAGCATCTACCAATCCCCATTGGTACCGGTTAAATGATAGCTTACTGTACTACAGGACAACATGGGAAGATATATTTTCACTGGAACACTCTTCATTGTTTTCAAAACAGCCTGCAATTTGGGTAATTTTGTAATATGTTCCCAACTAGATTCCACTGCTCAGTTATAGAACTGCAATGCATTTAAAGGCTACTTGAGTATTAGAACTACATACTCAGTGCTTTCATAACTTTAGTGCTCCTTTGTTCCTCAAGTGTCTGTTCTTCACCCTTCAACTTAGTAATAACCATCCTTCATAATACTTCTCTGCTGCTCTACAATGATGACAATTTCATTTCACTCCGCTCTGGTAATCCAGTAGCTGTGCAATTCAAGATGCTCTTCAAGTGGATTTTGAAAAGGCTGGTGGTCTTACAAAAAGTCTTAGCCAAAATACAAACCAGTACAATTACTTAACATCCCAACAGCTACTAAACTCAGTCCAATCTGTCAAGAGTCCCCAAAGTGCCTTGCTATACAGACTACTGACTTAAAATATTCCTTTAGTTATACCCTTTCCTATCTTTTATGCAAACCTAATTTCTTTCAACTATTACACATATTCCATGTCTTTCTCATTCAGTGTTGACATCAATGCCAAATGGTTTCAAAGTACTCTCTCTCTTTCCATTAGATAGGGACACCGCTGCCTTTTCTCAGCAAGGTCACATGCTTTCCAATCACGGAGTCTCTATCACATTTCATATTACTCTCAGATGTAACCTACTGGGTGGTTCTTAATGTCTTCCCCTCTCCTGTAATTTAGTGATTTCATGATGCCATTAGAGTCAGACAAAGAACCCTTCTTCAATCCTGCTTTTCTCTGCTATCTTAAAACACTTATTTCTGTAGCCTCTTCTGTAAAGGGCTCAATGCCTTCTCATGTCTTAGTAATTTCATTGATTTGAAGCAATTAAAGACTGGGGTCTTCAAGAATTTGAGATACTGAGTAAAATCATTATTTATCCTACAGTCTACCTACTTGCATCATGCACTGTTAATGAAATGATTAACTGTAACTGTCTTTTCACACTGCTTACATGTTTTACCTACTCTTTCATCAATGCCCCTTTCAGATAGTGATCAACAAAAACTCCAGTATCTGGTATTCAAGCAAGTTTAGAGCTTATTTAATCCAAGGCATTTTTATCGTTTGTCCCTACCCTTTTTCACATTAAACTCTCAGAATGTTTCTTGGCGTGGTCTTCTCTAGATTACTACGGTGATGGTTTTATGCTCTACCCTCCTTTCTTCACTCTCAATTTCATCTTCCCTTCCTCATTCTGCCATTCCTACTTTGGAAAAATTCTTCCTAATGTCTTCCTCTTCATGTCTCTACGGCTTACCCTTCCCAGTCCTTCCTTTCTTCACTACTCTAACACGTTACCTTACTCCCTCCACTTTCTGCAGTTCCTATTAGTTTTACTCCTATATGTAACCACTCATTTTTCTGCCAGGGTTATGAAGAGGGATAAAACCCTTACTATGGCCCAGGTTCAATCAGCATCTTAGGCATCTGAAGTGCAGACAGGAAAGATGAGCAGATCCATCCTGGGATGATGTGTACATTAGCACACAAAGTGATGGCAACATTTGCTAGAAACTGCAGAGTCAATTTTTGAGGTATTTCCAGCTGAGGGCGAGAACAGCTTGCAAACATCAAATTTATGTGGAAGCATAGATTGGTTTAGCACAGTCCACCCACTGCATGCATCCCCAGAGACTGTTATAGCACAAATTAAAAGGCTGCAACTTGGGTACATAAGGGAAAAACAATAAATCAGAAGCAAGACGAGTGGGGTTCTAGGATGCCCTTAGGCTCCATGTTAGCCCCAACGTGGTCACAGACAGGTCCAGGTGGAGAAAATGGGTTATGAAGGCAGACCCTGCACTCAGGATGAAAAAAAAACAATCTTTTTTTTACAATGCATTATTAGAATTATCAAAAAGGCATTTTAATTTCATTAAGGCTTCTAGTTCCAATTGCTACTAATGTGTATTTAATATGATCAGGGATGCAGTCATTTGAAATGTGCATGTTTTTTCAGGGTTTCATCCTCAACTTTCGAGCATAAAGCTATAACACAAGCCACTCCAACAGAAGTTAAAATCCATGATGGGATAAATCTTAGGGATGCAGGCTTGATGGATTCTTACAGCCCACTGAGTAAACTATCAGACAGTACAACAGACAAAAATGCGCAACTGTGGACTGACTTACTTCATGCTAAGTTGGATGACCTCACTCTATCCGATAACGACACAGGCTCCAGTGATGGCCAGCATTAAAAAATTAACCAGATGGATACATTTAAGCCACAAATGGAACAGCATGCTGGGGCCTAATAGCTACCAATCTAGCATGGTGCAGTATGAAACCATTAAATGGCCGGAGAAAAAGCCATTACTGAATGACCATCTTAAAAACATAAGAGGTTACTGATCATTCAGGATTCCTGAAGAGGCAGAGAAGGGATCTGTGAATCACTGAGCTGCTAGCAAACGTCTCGGGAGTATTTGCTGCAGGAATAACGGACATTATGTTGTCTTATCAATTTGTGCCTATTTCCTGGTTGAGTTTAAAGTGGATAACATAGCAGATTAAGTACAGTTCCACTGGCTGCAACCGAGCTCACGGTTTCACACTGAAGAAAAAAATATGGGTACATGATTATAATTGCTTTTTCATCCAGTTAAAGTATCAGTTATTTCATTTTGCTGTTGCCTCAACCAGCTGGTACTAAATTATTCACAGAACCATGACTTTCCCCAATTCACTGACAACCAATAGACAAACTCAAGATTCTTCAGTGGTTTCAGTAAACAAGGCTAGTAAGATTCCATGAGGCAGATCTGTCAGAACACAGACTTACAGACTTCTTAGATGCCCTGCCATCAAGCTGTATAAGGTGGACTCTATCCCATGAAGGAGAAAAATTTGATGTCAGACTTGCAATGCATCAATTGCTCTCAACAGTCCACAGGTTTTCCCTCCTCTGTCTGGCATTATCAATCCTACAAGAACTAGTGATAAGACGTCAGCAGCACAACCTACAGGATGAAGCAGAGGGCAACCAATACCCAAGTTTAGGGCTGGGTTCACGCAGTCCACAAGACTTGGTTGACCATGTACAAAGAAATAAATGTAGGCTTTAAGTCAGTAACACATCGTGACAATTCAAATAAGCATTTCAGTTTTGAGGTATAAAGGCTTGACAGTGAAACTGGGACTACAGAGTAACAGCTTTGAAACTTAAATTATTCTTACTGTTAACTTCTTTTGCTAAAAAAAACTGCTTCCAGTCTGCGAGGCCAGACTAGCTTTATGTACTATATTTACTCAAAATTTGCTTAGTGGTTACTTTTAACTTAACTGTTTCACAGATCCTGTTTAGCGTACTTCATCTATGATACTATAATTAACTGGAGAAATGGATGCTTTCTGACATACAGCGTCACTCAAGCACAAAGGTGCAACAGAAAAAGGAAAAAAATATTTTCTTTAGAAGGGATTGATCTTAAAGTTAGTTATAAATGACTGCATAATCTTAAAAGGGAGGTTCAGCCTACATTAAGTGTTTGTCAGAATCCCTGCAGTCTTAAATGTTGTATCCTTGGGGTATGCTCATGCCCAAGTGCCAACCCAAGTATTGAGGTGGTGATGACCATGGCCAATGCTCGTGTGGGAACTGTTAGGGAATTGTTGCTGTTGTACTACTCACTACAACACCATCTGCCAACTATGGTAGATGCACTTCTGTAAATATCCTGTCACAGATTAACAGTTTTATTCACCCTATAAAAGACTAAGTGATGGGGCTGAAAGAGACTTGCTTGACATTTGCTTACCAGGAGAATCCAACTGGGCCCTAAAGTGCCCATTTTCATTGGAGGTCTGTTGAGAAAAGCTCCAAACCACAATATTTCAAAAATCAAGTATGAATCACAAAAGTATCATGTTACACTACAAAATATAAGAGTGAAAAAAAATGTAATGAGAAAAACATGAAACATGCTTCATTGTAGCGTGCAATTAAAAACAATAACACGAGTTGACATGCAAGAAAAAAAATTCAATATTTATAGTTACATAAATTAGCACATGGTAAATAAGACCTGGAACAATTCTAATAAGAAAATTAAAGAGATATCAGAGATTGCATGATTAGAGAGTGTGAGGTGAAACTGGGTGACTGTCTTAGTATGAGAGAGGTGTTCATATTATGGTTATAGAAGGAAGATGGATGGAAAGGAGGAGATTATAAGAATAGTACAGGGTAGGGTGCCATCAGCTAGCTTAGGAGAGTAGTAGAGAAAAGGTCTGCAGAAATTAAATAAGGTAAGGTAGGGGGGAAACAAAAAGGAGTATTGCAGGAGGCTGGAGAGGATCATGAAGTGCAAAAAGGAGTAACTTTATGTTAAGTGTGCATGTGTGTGAATGAGAAAAATAGTTTGAGTGCCAGGCAGTTATTGTGGATAGAGGGACATTGGTTCATGGACAGAGTGGTGTGGCTCTAAGTGAACAGTGTACAGTCTAGTTTGGGAGTGGAGGTTGGAGATCCGGGCCCAGGACAGTAGCACACTCCCCTCTATGCCCGTACTGCCAAGGTTGCATTTTGTGGACTAGTCATTGAAACAGACTGAGTAACAGCATCTTCTTAGTGGCATTGGTTGACATGAGGTCTCACTTTCACCCAAAGTATTTTTCACAATCGCACAAATCCACACACATTTCTAGGAAAGGCTGCTGAATCCATTCCACACAGCTTTCTTCCTTGGCATGGAAATACTGCCACCACTCTGAAGAGTCAGAGACTTCCAGTTACTGGTATGCTCTGATTGTGCCACACATCTCTTTTACAGGAAGTCGGCAGAAGCAGTCGAAGATGTGGCCCTTACAGCTGTTATTCCTCAGTGTAAATGGTTACCCTCTTCTCAATTAAGCAACAATGCATAAATACTCTTGTAATAAATAAATGAATACCAGGCACAACAGCTTAAAAGATTTAGTAAAACCCATTTTAATTAAGAAAATAGCACAAATACCAAATAAAATGCACACAAGCTAGCACACAAAGACAATTAAAGTACAATAGACGGAATGCATACATACAAATCTAACTCCGGCTATCTAAGTTTCCTAAGCAAGCTGCTACAATGAATACTGTACCTTAAAATGACTAGCTAATTTCCCCAGACAGGATGTTCTCACGGTAGCTTTGCTTAGTCGTCAGAAATGCAGACTTAAAAGGGCAACTATATCCTGTTGATTCAGCAGGGATGCCAGTAGTTTTGGGGGGACAACATAAGTCAGTGGCAGGAAATTAATCTGTTCAGTAGAACTTAACTGGGGTGTTGACCATGGCGTCCTTAGTAGAAATTGAAATGGCGTGTGGATGGTTTCCATCTACTGTATGTAAATTATAGTAGCGGCAATTTTAAATGGAATTAAGAGTAACACTGGGTGCAAACGGGTTTACTGCAGAGTACCAAACTTCTCTAATACTGTATGTAACTCAGAGTTCCCTTAGTACCATTATTTTGCATCTCTTGCTCAAACGAACTGATGTATCAACTTGTGTTTCAATTTATGATGCATGTTTAAATCTTTCTAGTTTCTAAATGTTCGTCACATTGGAGCTTTTCCCCTCAGGTCTCCGCTGAAAATGGGCTCAGGCTCAGAAGAGACCAACCCAGTTAACAAATGTCAGACAAATAAACATAGTATAGAAGTGGCAAGTAATACAATTCAGTTTTTCTTGACGAGCTTAATGAAATCTATTCAACACGGATGTGACTGGGATTATGTACAATGGCAGCAGGTTTGTGTACTCCCAAGGCAACCTTTAGGTTCATACATAGGTAACTAGGCTATCTGCCCGAAGGTATTTATAAGCCTAGCCAGAATGTGTTGGCTTTCGCCGCCCCCTTAGATTAGTTCCCTGTGCCTCTGTCCAGCAGACCCACTGAAGTGATTTCCGGGGTAAACTTTCCGTTTCCCATCCACTCGTAAAGGCTTCTTTTGAAGATTGTTAGCGAGGAGCTCTGCCTTATGTAGACTGGGATCTTGTTCCAAAGCATGGGAAGTTTCTGGGACAGGAATCTATCCCTCAATCACATCCTATTTATTGTTGTGGTGAGGTTTAGATCCCCTACAGCGTGTGGCCCGAGAGGAGAAGGTTTTCTTTAGGTGGAGCATGTCCATCAATTCTGGGTTGGACATGGCCTTGTATGTCATGCAGAGATCACCTCTGAGTAGGTGGTATGCAACACAGTACAGCTGGCGTTCCTTCAGCATAGGGCATCTGTTTGAGGCCAGTGATCCTCTTGGTGGGGTACCTTCTGTGGTCTTTCCTGCTGTTGCAGGTGTCTTGTAAGGTACATCTCAAATCGGGCGTTTTACTCTATGATGGGTCTGATGAGTGATGAGTAGACGGGCACAATGACCTCTTTTGATCTGGATGCGAACCCTTTTGTGATTAGGTGGACCACATAGGATTTTCTAACCACTTTGGCAATGCGATTATCAAAGGTGAGATTACTATCTACTTGGGTCCCCAAATCCCTTATTATGTCTTCCGTATTTAGGGGACTACCACTTATGTGGTAGTTTGCGGGTACTTTGTTTTTTTTCCAAAGGGGAGGACTATGCACTTTTTGGCATTTAGCTTGAGGCCATGATTTTGACATCAGGTATCCGTCTAAGTGAGACCCTTTTGGAGGATGTCTGTCAGCCAGAGAGTCAATTATATCCCCTAGTTTACAGTCGTCTGCGAACTTGGTCAGCCTAGTCCTCCTGTGCTTGCTTGTACCTCTGAGAAGTATATGCCGAACAGGAGGGGTCCTAGGACGGAGCCCTGGGGAACGCCACTTGTAACTGGTTTAGAGTCGGACCTAGCTCCCGCACCTCTATGTGGGTTCTGTCCGTGAATCAGTTGGCAACCCATCTTGTGACATAGGGGTTTATGTTCAGGCTGGTGAGCTTGTCTATAATACCAGAATGGGGAATGGTGTCCAAGGCCTTAGTGAGGTCTAGGTAGGCTGTGTGGACCACCTTTCCCTCGTCTATAGCCTTGGTAACCGTCTCAAAGAAGTCCACCGGGTTTAGGAGGCATAATCTGCCCTTAAAGCCGAACTGGGTAGGATCCAATATTTGGAGGTTCCCAATGTCTCTGTTAATGAGTTCCATGATGATGTGCTCCATAGCCTTGCAGACCAAGCTAGTCAGACTTGTAGGGCAATAGTTCCCGGGGTCTGTTGTCTTCAGTCTCCTTAGACCTGCCTTTGTAAAGGTTATTAAACAGCCTTTAATGACTACAGGATCATATAGGACCTTGCAAGCTGAGAGACATGCGCACACACACACACTGAAGTTATTTTTCACACAGACACAGATTGTCATACAGAATCCATATGTACATACATGGGTGCACCAGTGTTCGCATGTGGTGGATCCTCCTCTATCAAATATTCCTGTATTTCGGCTCATCTGAAAAATGTACAAGCTTATGTTTGTTTCCCTCAAATGAGGTCAGCATTGGAGAACTACTAAAACTGAAGAGATGGGGGGGGTTATGGCACAGAAGATAAAATGGGTTCTAGTGAAGTTTGGAGAACACAGGAACTTGCTTAGCACCATGGCACTGAGGGATAAAACACTGACTATGTAGACAACTAAAATTTAAGTACAGGTATTAGTCCCTACAGGAGCCATCAGGGAAGATCATCAAGCTGACACACAGGCTTAACTCCGGTTTAATTTCTCCAAATCTTTTGGGTTTTTAATACCACGATGGGAATGGACCCCAGTCCTAAGTCGGGGTATAACTAAAGTTCATGAAATTAGTATAGTTTCTCTTTTTGATGTTAGCCAAGTGCTCTTTGCAGCACCCACAATGTGCCCAAAACAGATTCCTCTTGCAATTCAAAAGGAAATGTGTTTGTAGCATATTTAAATGAAACTTCTGCATTAGACCCATTGCTCCTATTACTATTAGAACTGTCGTGGCATTCTCAACATTGCTCTCATTTCTCCTTGCAAATCTTGATATTTTATAAAACTTTGCATCTCTATGTATGTGAGACAGTAAATGTTTGGTGTTAAAATTTCAATGAACAATGCTACTTTTTTTCATGGGCTATTATATCTGCTTTTCTAACATCTACTTTTGAACTGTTTATAATGGGTGATCCCGTGTGACGTACACTGAATCATTCGCTCTAATGCTTTGTGGTTCATGTTTCCAGTGCTTCACAGCTACTTCTACATTGGAGTACTCGTACTTAACTCCACTTGGGAAATAGCCAGTGCCTGTAAACCATACCATCAGAATTTGTACAAAACACAATGGAAAAATGGTGATTAAAAAATTGGACAGGGAGGATTCTTATAAGGATGGGTCTTCCCCTGCTGTCTGACAAAGCAGCTGGTCAGCTTGATATTTTGGCTTCAGTGTATGTAGTCCTAGAGGTTACTGAAAATCTGCAGCTACACAAGTCCCCTGACAAGAACAAGATGTGAGAGATGCGAGAGTCATGGACTTCCAAGATGGCTGCACATTCAGCAACAATTTAACTCCAGCTTTCTCAGAATGAAAACAGAAACTTACAGAGAAGACCAGTAGACTTTTGTGTTTATGGGTAAATTTCAGTAGCTGGCTAGTAAGTGTACTGCCTGGATGCCAGGTAAAAAGAAATACAGAGTACCGGGAAAAATCAGTTACAAAAAGTGAAGAAACACTGACTGTGGAAAGTTCTGCAGTTGCTCAACAAAAAACAATGCAACATCCAGACAGGACTCCCAGTAATCTACAGGAAGATGTAGACCAACTGCACACAGACCTCGTTAAAATAAATGAAACACTAATGAAGTAATGAAATACAAACAAAAGGCTGAAAAGGTGGAAGAAGCTTTAAACACATTCAGATAAGGTGATAAAGCTGCAAAAAATAAAAATCAGAGGTTGAAATGAAAAGGCTGGCTGAATACAAGACTACTCAGGAAGAGAGGTTTCAAAAAATAGAATTGGAGGACAGAGCATGTACAGAAAAGCTGAGATTTTCAGCTACTCCAGAGGAGATGGAAATAACAGACTATATTAATGTTATGAAAGCACAAATAAGCAATTGGGCTGGTATTCCACAGCAGTTGTTGTTAGTTGAAAGGCAAATAGTGTGTATGCTCCAAACCTGGCTATGAGAAGGTAACCTAGACCTTTAACAGTAAAGACTCAATCCTACCCAGCAGAAGGAGTGGATTCTGACAAAACTGTGGCAGAAGTACAAAATACAAAATGTGGTAGACCGTGTTTGTGAGGAATTACTCATTGTACACCAGGCAGAAAAGGAGTAAATTGATCCACTATTCAGAGAATGTCGAGATGCAGGTGTGAGATTCAAACTGCTCTACCCAGCTATCTTAAAGGTATTCTTCCCTGGAGGGACAACATAATTTTTTTAAGCACATGCTAAGGAAGAAATAGAAAAGTTTGTCCAACAAAACGTGAGCTATGAAACAGAAGGAGATTCTGCTTCTTGTTCTTCTAGTAATAAAGACCACAGAGAGACTGTACCTGTGAAACTTTCCCCACGGTTTCAACGGAAAATCCTGGAGAGACGGAAGGGAGCACAAGAGTTGATGAGAAGAATACAGTATATGTTGAAAATGAAGCAGAAACAGGATTTGGGAGATGGAAATGAACTGTAATAAAATCAGTAGTGTGGGATTACAATGCAATAACTATATTCGTGAAATATGGCAGAAAATGAAAATCTATAAATATTGGACTTTTTCAGAATATGCTGGACTTTTAGAGGACTCAAGTATATGCCCTAATTCATGTCATTAATGTTCAGAAAAATGCTTTGGAGGAGGGGAAGAAAGGGGAGAAAGTTGACTAAGTAAAGAAAGAAAAAAAGAAGTTATGTCCTTACCATAACGTTCCATGTGGAGTGTTCATCTCACCTTTGTTCTTACACACGGGTTTGGAGCCGATCCTCGGCTCCGAGTCAGCCGAATCACAAAGCTCTGAATCTCAGAGAAGCTCGAGACCAGCCCATATCCCACAATCCTCCCTGCCATTACTCAGATCTAGTTTGCAAACAAACCAGACCAAAAGATCCAACACCTCCGGTGCAAGAACTATACACTCTCTCAGACATTCAGACACTCTCTCACCATAGCAATAACTAATGGTAGAAACATATATCCCATGATACACGGGACCATATACCCCGGAAGGGGTCAAGACAAGTCGATCAGAATCTAATCCTACCAGTTCTTCCAAACACGTGGGGAGGGGAAGGGAGGGAATGTAAGAACAAAGGCGAGATGAACACTCCACATGGAACGTTATGGTAAGGACATAACTTCTTTATGTGAGTGTGTTCAATCTCGCCATTTGTTCTTACACACGGGTAGCGTCCCTAGCTCCGTCACCCCGAGTGACTCATGGAAGAACGTTCCTAAGCACAGTGGAACCAAACGATGTCCTGTCTTTGGAGACTTTGTCCACTCTATAATGAGTGATGAAAGTATGTGGCTTAGACCACGTGGCTGCTGCACAAATAGTATCCAAAGCTAAGGAAGTGGAGACGGATCTGGTAGAATGGGCCTTGGGTTTGGTGGGTAAGGACTGATTTGATTTAGAGTATACAAAGATTATACAGTCAGCAAGCCATTTAGATAGTGTACGTTTAGTAATTGCCATGCCCTTTTTATTGTCTGCAAATGCGACAAAGAGCTGATCCGTTTTCCTGTAAGCTTTGGTCCTATCCAAATAAAATCTTAATTGCCTGTGAACATCCAACTTGTGCAGCATATACTCCAGTTTGTTAGTATGGTTCTTGAAAAAGGTAGGGAGTTCTACAGACTGGTTAATATTCGTAACTGAACATACTTTTGGAAGGAAAGATGGATTTGTGCGCAAAGAGACTATCTGGATGGAATATCAAGTAAGGTGGTCTGACCGATAATGCTTGCAACTCTGATACTCTACGAGCTGAGGTCACAGCGATGAGGAACAGCGTCTTCCATGATAAGAACTTTAAGAGGCATGACGAAGCAGGTTCAAAGGGTGGCAACATGAGTTGCGACAGTAACAAATTCAAGCTCCATGGAAAGAAAGGTTTTCTGACGGGCGGGCCTAAGATGGAAGGTTCCTTACAAAGTCTGTGAGACATAATGGGAGAACCTTCCTCACCAATATGGAAGTTAGATATGGCCGCCAACTGTACTCTTAGTGTGGAAGTAGAAGCTCCTTCGTGAAAGACGATAGATAAGAATTCTAAAATTTTATGTAGAGGAGCTACTAAGGGGTCCAAGTGTTGGCTAGACGCCCAGTACACAAAGCGTTTCCACTTACTCGTATAGAGTTTAGTAGTGGAAGCTTTATGAAAAGCAACCAGAATGTGTTGAAATGCCGGGGAGAGTGGATCAGACCTGGCTAGGCAGGGAAGCGGAGCAGCCAAGCTGCTAGTTTGAGGGACTAAAGAGACGGGTGAGGAACTCCCGACAAATAGGTCAGTAGATCTGGTACTGGGTCCAGAATCCATGGTTCCTCTATTTGATAGGCTCGAAGAAAGGGAAACCATATTTGCCGAGGCCAGAATGGGGCTATGAGTATTATTGTCCTTTCCAGGTTCCTGGCTTTCTGTAGAAATCTGGGAATCAAGGGGGTAGGTGGAAATGCATATAGGAGACCCACGGGCCAATCTTGTATCAGTGCGTCCCTGGGGACATCCCCCGGAGGGGGTAGAAGGGCAAAGTAGCTTCTGCATTTTGCATTCAACGGGGAAGCAAACAGATCGCAGTACGGCTGGCCCCATTTGCGGAAGATCTTTCTCACCGTCTGTGGATTGAGGGACCACTCGTGAGGTAACAGGATGGCTCTGCTCAACCTGTCCGCAATGACGTTGGATGACCCCGAGATGTGCGTTGCTATCAGAAAGCGAGCCGTGGACTCTGCCCATTGCCAAATTCTCATGGCCTCTCTGCATAACGGGTAAGACCTGGTTCCGCAAAACTAGGAACCACGGACAGCCAAAACTCGAAACAGTATAAAGGAAAGGCACACAGTCAAAGTGAAGGTAGCTGAAGACAGTATTGCCCACAATAAATCCAATAAATTGTATCGAAAAAATAATTCCAGGTCAATGAAACGCTCAAACTTGTAGTTTATTATATGAAACCAAACGATACACAACTTGCATCGACCTAGGTTTCGTCCGTCTCCACGGACTTCATCAGAACACAAGTTTCAACAAAAATAAAGCCGCTTAAATATACATAATCAATTATATCATGAATTAAACAATTAATCAATTAATTCAAAAAAATGCTTAAAATTGTTAAAATAGTATATACTTTACGACCTGTATATATATATTTGTATAATAATGAACTCTTAAGAACATAAAAAAACCTGGTCCCCCCTTGCTTATGTACCAGACCACAGACATGTTGTCCGTCTGAACTGCTACTGTTCCTAGAGGTAAGAGGGCTTGGAAGTGTTGCAACGCCAGGAACACTGCCCTCAGCTCCAGAACATTTGTGTGTAGAGTGTACTCCATGTTAGACCATTCCCCTTGGACTGTTCTTCCCTGAAAAAGGCCCCCCCACCCTATCAGGGAAGCGTCTGTGGTTATTGTGGCTGTTGGACTGGGTTGAACAAATGGACGACCCATAGTGAGGTTCTGATTGCACACCCACCATGAGCGGTCCCGTCTGCAAGGGTCTGTTATCATAATCTCGTGCGCTAGGGGTAGGTGTTGGAATGAGCACTGCGCGAAAAGCAGCCATTGTAGGATCCTCATGTGTAACCTCCCCATAGGAACTGCGATTAGTGAGGCTGCCATTAGTCCCAAAACTTTCAACACCAGTTTGGCCGGGGCTTTCTTGCTCTCTAGAAAAAGAAGAACCTGCTGTTTGAGGGTTGACGCCCTTATTGGAGGGAGCTTTAGTAGTGTCGATCGTGTATTTAGGTCTGCTCCAATGAAGGAAATACACTGTGAGGGCGATAAGCAAGACTTATCGAAATCCCTAGGTGGGAACAAAGGTTGACTGTGTAGTCTCTGGCTTGCAAGAGGCGACGCTCGGTGGTGGCGGTGAGGAGCCAGTCTTCCAGATAGGGAAACACCTGGAATCCTTGTCGTCTCAAGTGAGATGCAACTACTGCCATGCATTTGGTGAATACCCTGGGGGCTGAGGTGAGTCCAAAGGGCAGAGCTCGAAACTGAAAGTGACTGGCTCCCAGCCGGAAGGCAGGTGATCTCTGGACGGTCTGGCCATTTTGATGTGGTAGTACGCGTCTGAGATCTATAGAGCACATCCAATTGTCCTTCTGTAAGAATGGAAGGATTGATTGAAGCATGACCATCCAGAACTTTTCCCTCTTCATGAAGGTGTTGAGATTGCCGAGATCGAAGATTGGTCTCCAGTCCCCTGTCTTTTTTGGAACTAAAAAGACCCTTGAGTAAGTTCCGGATCCTCTTTGGTCCACCGGGACTGGTTGGATGACACTGTTTTCGAACAGCTTTGAAATTTCTACAGCTGCTGGGTTTCGCAGACTGGGTGGCACATCTGGAAACCTTCTTTGTAGAGGTGGAGTTGATGTGAAGGAGATTTTGTATCCTCTGGTTATAATGCTTTTTACCCAGGAATCCGAAGTAATATTTAGCCAGGCCAGTGGGTATAAAGCCAAGCGACCCCTGACTGCCTCCAGAGCAGGACAGCCAGGCCTCCCTTCAGGAGTGCTGGAAAGGCTTCCCAGAGACGGAATCCCGGTCGCCTTGGTAATGTAGACCCCCTCTGCTGCCGGGGCAGCATCTTCCATTTCTACCCCCCGCTGCCTCTGGAGGGGGTATCACTGTGTGGTTTGGAAAGATCCCAGATTCTTACGGAACCACATTTTCCCGCCTCGTTGCCCTTTGGGGTACGGTCTAGTAGGAGCGGAAAAACGGACCCCGACAGCAGACAGGGTCTTTCCCTCTTGCTCACACCGAGTCAGAGTCTCCTTAACCTTGGGCCCGAAAAGTGTGGCACCATCAAAAGGGGCATTGGCAAAGGAAGACTTGAAGGCTTCCGCAAAGGAGCACATCCGCATCCATGATTGTCTTCGAAGAGCAATCGCTGAAGCTGCAGCTCTACTCAATCCCTCGGCTGCATACGAGATGAGCCTCATGGATGAGTTTACTATGGAGGTGAGGGTGTTAAGTTGTGCTGTTACTTTATCTGAAACAGCAGCATCTGTGTTACCCTGGAGGGTATCTGTCAGCTCCTTGATGAGATAATTTTGTAAATAATTTTTGAAAATAAGTTATGAATTTTGTATTTATTTTGTATACAAATTTATGAAGTATTTATTATTGTGAATGACGTAAAATATGTATTTATTTATGATACTTATTATAATTTACAAGATCACTTTAAAAAAAGTATTTATGTTTCTCCTATTGTGATATTTATTAGTTAATTGAATAATTGATTCTTTGGATATTTACTATAAAAGCTGCTACTATGCAGCAATTAATTGTGATCCTTGAAGGCGAACTGCCGAGGTACCAGATCATTTCACATTAAAGGAGAAGAAAAGTACTGGCTGTTTGGTGTGTTGCTGCTTCCTTGATGAGATCCCTCTGCAAACGTTTGAAATTAGTCAAATAGTTTAGCGAACACATGGAGCATCTATAATTATACGAGTTTGAACGTGACAAAGGACATGTTTGGTTTACTTGCCAAAGGTATGAAGTATATACCGAATAACTGTGGCAACATAGTCAATTACGTGATAGATTTTAAAAAATATATAAGAAAGTTAAATTTAGCCATACATTTTGGAGGGAATGAAATAACAGGTGAAGATATGTTTAAGAAACCAAGTAAATATACCCCACCATAAAATGTATTAGCCACTTATGAAAGGATGGTATTAAAGGAAATGTATAGTAGTTTCAAGAATAAAAAATCTTACATCACTAATCTCTCCAAGAATGAAGTAAAAATCTTGCAGGAACTACAAAAGGAAAATAAAATTAGAATAATGAAGCCTGACAAGGGTGGTGGGGTTGTGCTTTTTTATACAGAAGACTACAACAATAAAATCATGAATATATTGCTAAATTCAGGGAAGTATACAGTTACCTCACTGAATGAGGTCAATATAGCATATCATAAAATCAATCTAATTTTAGAGGATTTATTAATAGATAGTAGAATTGATATGACTATGTATAATTATGTGAAAATTGAGTATCCCATAGTAGGAACCATAGTAGGCATACCCAAGATCCATAAGAACATACAGGAACCACCCTTTAGACCTATTATATCTGGAAGTTATTCAAAAACTTTTGAAATGGGGAAAGTAGTTGATGGATGGTTAAAAGGGATTTATTCCCACATCCCCCACATAGTTAAGGATTCCTGGGATTTTCTAACCAGGCTTAAAGATGAATATATAAGTGACAACTGCTTTTTGGTTACAATTGATGTAGTTGACCTATTTTCATGTATACCTCAGGAAGAGGGTCTTACAAGATTTGAAGAGAGCATGAGTAAACATAGTAAATTATCTTGGGATAAAATAAGTGTCATCTTGGTATTCATGGAGGTAGTTTTGAAAAATAATTTCATCATGTTTCAAGGTGAATATTACAGGCAAAGCAAGGGAGTAGCCATGGGGGCGGCCTGTGCCCCCATGTTTGCAAACCTGTTTTTACTGAATTGGGAAGAAGAACACATCTTGGGAACAGAGTGGAATAAATACATAAGATGTTACCTCAGATTTTTGGATGATGTGTTCTTCATATGGGAAGGTAGTGAGGAACTTTTAAATAAATTCACTATGTACCTCAACAGTAGAAATGAATATTTAAGGTTTACTACCAACAAGAATAGAAAAAGTATAGCATATTTGGACACAAAAATAACTATAGAGAGAAACAAATTCAAGTCCAACCTATACAGAAAGGATACTTTTAGTAATGACTATCTTGAGTATAACAGTTGCCACCCCCAGTATCAGAAGAAAAGTATTATCAAAGGTCAATGCATTAGGGCAGCCAGGATGACATCTAGGTATGAGGATGTTGTAGAAGAATTGAATCATATAGCCGCTATGTTCATTGACAGAGGGTACCCTGGCAGGATGGTATTTGACACGGTAAAATATGTTAAACAAGAGTGGGGTAAAAAATATAAACCCATCTTGGGTAATAATGATGGAATAGGAAAAAAGACTAAAGTGAATACTGGATATAAGAGAGCTTGTGTCATACAATATGCACCTGAAGTCAGTAAATTTAAGGATATAATAGTGAAAAACTGGAATATAATAGAAACGGAAGATGATATCTGTAAAATATTAGGCTCCAGACCTTCATTTCTTTATAGAAATGGACAAAATTTGAAAAGTAGGCTCAAAAATATGATAGGTGATTATCACATGACAGTGGGTTGTACTACTAAGTGTGGATCTTGCAACCAGTGTCAGTACATTATGGAGGTTGGTAGTGTGACATTGAACAACGTCCAGAAAACCAAAGTTAAGTTCATTAAAGGGAATTGTAGAACTAAGAATGTTGTATATCTAGCCCTGTGTTCAACATGCCCTTGTTACTATGTGGGGATGACATCTAGGTTGTTAAAAAATAGAATATATGAGCACTACTATAGAATAAGGAAGCAGGACGAAAATAATGCTTTATGGAGACATTGCATGGCTAGTACAAAGTGTAGAAAATTCAAGTTTGCAATTTTAGAACAGGTAAAGGTTAACCCCAGGGGAGGGAATATAAAGGAAAAATTACTTGAAAAAGAAACAAGGTGGCAAATTAAGTTGAATGCCTCAGTATACCCGGGGTTAAATGAATATATTTCAATTAAAACCATTTTATGAGTGAGCAAGTCAAATATTAAATATCAGAAGAGCAGACTGTTATTTTAGTAATATAGTAAGAGAGGAATAGTAGCACATAAAACAGAAAATGCATACTGAGAATGTATTATTGTAATTTGGTTGTTCAAGTATGATAGGAATACACATTTTTTAGAGAATCAAATATAGTATGTTAAGTATAATGCATAATAAGGTATTACATACATGAATTTAGGACAGTTTTTAAAAGTATTTATTAGTAATTTTAATAATCTAGTTTTTAAAATAATATAAACAAGCATTGAAAGGCATACATAGGGAATTGAGCACTGTGCACTTTAAGGACTTAATGAGTAATTGAAAAAGTTTTTTATCACATGACTTTTAATGAATTGTTAATTGTTTAAATGATATGTATATATAAATGAGTCAGACACAAAGTGTGATGGTTCTGATGAAATCTACGGTGTTAGATGAAAGCGCTTAACCATATGTCGAGTTTTATGTGAAAATAGTGTGAATTAAAGAGAGTCTTAAATTATACTACGTGCCAGTGCAGTGCTTCTATACTGTGACTTGATTTAGCCTTCACGGGGGCTTGTATTCTTTATTTGGTGGCCAGTCCAGTACTTCACATTCGAACACATGGAAAATGTCGTTGAACTAAAAACGCGCTTCCCATATCTGTCCATAGTCCTAGAATCCTTATTAGGAGGATGAACAGATGAGGAAGACTCAGACATCTCCTTTTTCGTGGTTGCCGCCACCACCATAGCGTCGACCGGAACTCCCTTGGTGAGAAGTTTTATCTTGGGGGGGCAGTGATGAACTTGTTCAGTTTCCTAGGGACTGGTTCCACTGTGTCAGGTGCCTCCCAGGCCCTTCGAGCAATTAATTCATCGAAGGGCGGAGTCACCAAGGAGGTAGAAGGTTGAGCCCCAAAAGCCTTCAGCAGCACCGACTCGTCCTCAGTGGGGGCTAGGGATTGCCAATCAACCCTCTGTTTCAAGATCTCCAGGATGTCTGCAAATGACACATCCTCCAAGGGTCTTTTCAGGCTTGTTGGCTGTTGGTGAAGCACCCAACAAGAGGAGAAAACTCTGAGAGAAGAAAGGAGCCACTTTTGAGATTTTAAGTATTTTTCCTCTGTTTATTTGCTAAGTTTTTCTGCATAGTTGCCTAGTTTGAGCATTTTCTGGCTTGTTAAACTTGATTTCTGCATTAGTAGCTGTATTTAGAGCACAACCAAAAGCTGTTTACTGAATTTCCTATTTGCACTAAATTTTAAAATCGTTTTTTTCTCAAAACTTGCATATTTTCTGTCTTTGGTCTAGCACTCTTGTGTGGGGTCATTTACTGCACTGTTATAACTTGATTTTACTTGTGAACCTCTGCTATCTCTGAAAAAACAAAAAAAAAAATCTTGCTTTTTTCCCACTTTTCTGAGATTTAAAAAAGTTCAGTTATAGGCTTGCTGTTCTTGAACTGTTTGTAAGTTTCTGTGAGGCCATTTTTGCTTGGGCTAAAGGAAAGTCTCTCTGTTGATCAGTGGCAGTGAAAAACATTAAACAGCTTCCCTGCCCCCTGTGGGAGTGGTTACTGACTTGAAACTGTAGTTTTATTGGCCGTTTTGGGTCAATTCCTGGCTCTTTCCAGCCCCTGCTATCAAGCACGCTTTAGCGCGGAGTTGCCACTAGAGCACCATCGGGCAGCACTGGCTTAACAAGGTTAAACTTTTTCTGGCTCCATAAAGTCTGTTCTTCATTTTTTCCCTTAGAACTGCTCTACTAGTAATCTAAACAGTATATCCCTTAACTAAAAAGCGCAGCACTTGTTCCTAAAAGCTTTTTTTTTCCAAAAAAAAAAAGCTCAGCACTTGTCTTAAAAGCATCTTCTTTTCAGGTTAAGCACTTCTGTATTATACAAAGTCCCTCACTAGCTTAACCCCCTCAGGAGTACCCACTTCCTTACTAAGTCCTCTCTTATTCAGTTACACCCCTAACTTCTTAATTTCTCTAGCATGTCGAAGGGCCAGATGCTGGCGTCCTCTCCTGTCTAGTTGGTGAATCTGGGAATATTGAGGCAATGTTACAATTGCCTCATGTACACAGACAACCCTCTCCTCCTCCCACAACACAAATACTTGCGAGAGATGCAGCTATTTAGCCAAACTGGAGGCTGAGCTCTCTCAACTCAGGACTGGCAAGACCAGACAGGAGGAGAAGGCAACTTCACACACCACAAAACCAGTCTCACATAAAGCTATCACAACAATGAATCAAACACAAACACACAAAGACATACTCGGAGGCTCTGAGCAAAAATTTACCTAAACAGCAGAGGCCTCCAAAGCAGACACCCAAGCAACTGCCACCTCATGACACACCACGGGCAACACATAAACCACAAAATCAGTGTGCAAAGCAGTCACAGTCCTTAAGGCCAAATACAACACCAAACATACTTGTCATAGGTGACTCCATAGTCAGACACGCTGACGTCCCACTCACCAGGCTGAACAAGGAGAGGGTCACAGTAAGCTGCCTATCGGGCGCTAGAATCCGCCACATAACACAAGCACTCGGGTCACTCCACAGCAAGTACAAATATGACAGTCATTGTCCATGCTGGTGTGAACGACCTGAGACGTACCTCCCTGGACTACATGAAAAGAGACATAGAGAAGCTCTCTGATTATGTAGCCCAGGCAGGTATGACCCTGACCCTGAGCAGTATCATTCCTTCACCAAGAATGATGCCACAACATAGAGACAAGATGATCAACTTTAACAATTGGCTTAATTTCTGGTGTCATTCAAAGGGGATCCAGTGTCTGTCTGCCTGGGATGACATGCTTGACAAGCCATGCTGCTTCGCAAGGGACGGTTTGCACCTGTCACCCCTGAGATTCTGGATATTGGCTAAGGCTCTTGCCACCCCCATAGTGCCTTTTTTAGGCAAGGCTCAAATTCTAAACCTACCACCCTAGAAAACAAAAATGGGAAGAAACTAAGGGTAATGCTGCTCAATGCCAGAAGTCTAAATCTCAAAATGCACGCACTCGAGGCCCTTCTCAGTATGGAGAACATCGATGTCTGTGCTGTGACAGAAACCTGGTTCAAGGCTCCTGACAGCACCCCGGCACTATCAGGTTTTACCTCGTATCATGCGTTCCGGCCCCAAAACCCGGACCACACCACAAAAGGAGGGGGAGTATCCATATTCATCAAGGATACCCACACCTCCAGGTTGGTGGCAACGCACGAAGCATCGGAAACCATCCAGGTGCAGTTAACCATTGGCAAAACTGCTCTACAATTTGTAGCATGCTACAGGCCACCCTTCTCAAACTCAGGAACCCCACACAGCCTTCCTGAAGACAATGGAGAGTATAAATGCATCTCCAAACACCATTATATTGGGTGACTTCAACCACCCGAATATAGACTGGGAACATTACTCAAGCCCCAACTTTCTAGCCCAAAGGTTCCTGGAGTTCATAAATTCAAATGCCATGGAACAACTAGTCACCGTTCCCACAAGAGGAGAAAATATACTAGATCTCATCATCACAAACATGGGGACAAAATGCTCCACACCGGAAGTATATCCCTCATTGGTGAGATCAGATCATAAACTAAATCTCACTGGAAATCCACATCCCGCCCCCACCCCAAACAAAAAAGACCACAGTGAAGAACTTCTCTAAAGCAAACTTCACACTACAAGACTGGTGTGGTATCCTTCAAGGCCCCCGAGCCAGTGGAAACCACAACCCAAGCTGCGGAAGCCCTTACAAATGCCTTCTACGAACAACTCCAGGACTGCATGGATCAGGCAATCCCTAATAAAACCAAGACTCTTTCCACCAAGGGCAAACGTCCAGTCTGGTGGACCCCAGCCATAAACAAACTTTACAATAAGAGGAGAAAGCTGTTACATGATAGAGCAAAATCCATAAAAGAGAAGACACTCTTGATCATTATTAGTAAAAAAATATGAGCACTCATAAAATCATCCAAGGCCAACTTTGAGAGAAAAATTGCCATAGATTCAAAACACAATCATAAGGCCTTCTTCAGCTATGTTAGAAATCTGGGTGGAAACTCCCAGATATGTTCAGAATTAGTCCAAAATGATACAAAAAAATCACTGAACCCACAGACATTGCAACATACTGGCAGACAGGTTCAGTGCAAACTTCACCCCCCCTCTCCCCCCCAAAAGGAGAGATAACTATCCCAGCAGAGTGTAGCCTCCCAGACATCTCAAATGCGCAGGTGAAAGCTGCTCTCTCTAAAGCTAAAAACACAGCATCAATGGGACCGGATGGTGTCCCCGGCTGTGTGCTACACAAACTCAATGAGGAACTAAACCCGCACATAAGGCAGCTGTTTAATCTTAGCCTTACCACAGGATACGTGCCCAAGGAGTGGCGTATGGCAACTGTGGTCCCACTCCACAAAGGCGGTGCCTCTACGGACCCTGGTAATTACCGCCCCATAAGCTTAACAAGCCTGGTCTGCAAAGCTATGGAGAGGATCATAATGGAACTCATAAACAAAGACATAGGGGACTTGCAGACATTGGACCCGACCCAGCTTGGCTTTGTCAAGGGCAGATCATGCCTTTTGAACTTGGTCGACTTCTTCGAAACAGTCACCAAGGCCATTGATGAGGGAAAGGCAGTCCATACAGCCTACCTTGACCTTGCAAAAGCTTTCGACAATACCCCACTCGGGTATTATAGAGAAACTTACCAGCTTAAATGTAAACCCATACGTCACAAGATGGGTTGCAAACAGGCTAAAGGACAGAACCCACAGGGTTAGAGTTGCTGGCGCCATGTCAGACTCCAAGCCGGTCACAAGTGGTGTCCCACAGGGCTCAGTCCTTGGCCCCCTGTTGTTCGGCATCTACTTCTCAGAAGTACAGGCAAACATAGGAGGACTATGGCTGACAAAGTTTGCAGATGACTGCAAACTGGGCGCCATAGTGGAAAGTACATCGGACACAGATATCCTTCAGAGGGGTCTCACAAAAACTGATAGCTGGTGCCAGAGCCATGGCCTGAAATTAAATGCCAAAAAATGTATAGTCATACCCTTCGGGGAAAAACAAGGTAACCCCAAGCTACCATATAGGTGGCAATCCACTAAGCACAGAAGAGGTAATCAGGGACCTGGGGACCCAGGTTGACAGTGGCCTTTCTTTTGACACTCACATTACTAAAGTGGTTAGAAAGACCTTCTACATTGCCCACCTGATCATGAAGGGATTCACATCCAGATCAAGTGAGGTCATTGTTCCCCTGTACTCTTCACTTATCAGACCAATGATAGAGTACAATGCCCCATTCAGGATGCATCTCACCAGACACCTGCAGCAATTGGAGAGACCCCAAAAGTTCCTCACCAAAAGGATAAAGGGACTCCAAAATCTGTCAAATGCTGCCAGACTGAAGAAACTCCAGCTCTATTCAGTCGCATACAGTCTGCTCAGAGGTGACCTGTGCCTGACATACAAGGCCATGTCCAACCCGGAATTAATGGACATGCTCCACCTCAAAAAATCCAAATCTACCAGATCCACTAGAGCAAGCGACTTAAACCTTAGCACGGATATAAATAGGACATGCTGGAGGGATAGATTTGTCACCCTGAGACTCCCTATGCTGTGGAATAAAATCCCGGTCCATGCGAGGCAGAGCACCTCGCTGGCTCTGTTCAAGAGAAATCTTGACCGGTGGATGGGAGATCGTAGGTTTACCCCGGAAATCATCTCTGTGTCACTGCTGGACAGAGGCACAACAAACTAATGGGCACAGTATTTTTTAACATAAGGGGTGGCGTAAGCCACAAAACTTTGGGCTAGGCTTATAAATGCCTTAGGGCAGATAGCCTAGTATAAACCTATGAACCTAAGGGTGATTTGGGGGACCCCTCTACCTCATCCAAGTCGGTGTCAGACGTTAGAGATTACTGTGGGGAATCTATGTGCCTCCTCTTGCACAACCGTTTCCTCGGGACCTCATCAGAGGGGGCTTCTGGTGAGGCCTCCAAGGAACATGGGGAACCCTCTGGGGTGGCTGAGGCAATGGGGCTCTACGCTTTAGATGGGTCGTGGGAGTAGAAACAAAAAGTGGCCCTTTTGGGGAAGGAGAAGATTCCCCTGATGAAGTGGTGGTCTGTGCAGACAATACTTTCCTCATAAGGTCAAAGGCCCCCGAACCCCGGGCCGAGGGCTCCCCCGGTTCCGAAGAACACAGGAGCATCCCAGACCCAGGTGCCGTGGGCTCCGACCCCGAGGACGGAGCCAAGCCAGTCTGCGCCGAGGCCCCGAGAGGGAGAGTCGGCACAGACAGGTCGGTACGACTCTCGGTCCCGGAACCGAGGAGAGACTTTCGGCTCCGCGACTCCCCTACCGGTTCCGGAGTCGAAGTCAATGGTGTTGATCGTGCAATGGACGGTTTCGGCACAGAGGGCTCCACTACCATTAGGTCATCCTCTCCCGGCTCCGAGATCTGGATGGGTCTCGAAGGAGGACCCGTTGGAGATATGGGGAGGCCTTCTAGTTTTGACACCAACTGGAAGGAAACTGCAATCAACTTGGAAAGGGCCGTGTTTTCCATGAGTTTCTGCATGACTCGATCCACATCTGTCTCAAATAACGGTCTGGAAGAAAGGGTCAAAGGAGCCGAAGATGGCACCGACCGAAGAATGGACGGTGGTGGCAGCTCCGACACCGGTTCCAAGATCTGGGGCTCAGGGAAAGATAAACGTTCGATGCTCGGCCCCGAGGACTGTGGAACCGGCAAACGAACCCCAGAAGATGAACTCGGAGCCGATGACATGGGCTCCGACATCTTCAACCCCTTCAAGGATTTAGAAGCCTGATCCGACTTGTCCAAAGCCTCTTGAAAGGCACGCTTAAGTAATCCTATGTCTATAAGCTTCCTGCGTCTATCTGTCATGACCCTCCCGCTAAAGGAATGGCAAATAGAATAATCCTCTTGAAGGTGGAGAGGGCCAAGACAGTAGACGCAGGAAGCATGATTGTCAGTAATGGACATTTTCTGCCCACACTGACATCTCTTAAAGCCAGATTTAGCTTTCTCCGACATGACTAAATATAACAAATACTTCACTAGGCTAATAAAGTAAAAAAAAACTGCTAATAATTACTAAATCCTATAAATGTATATATATGTCTAGAAAAAAGCTATACAAGTATACAAGACACTCACAAACCACACCCAGAGAAAAAAAGGGTAGGCCACAAAAGGGTGCCTGAAGAATAAAGGGGATATATATATATATAAATAACACACACACACAGCACTTCTATAAACTATTTAAGAAATATAAAGTTATTTCAGCAAAAAAATATGTAGCTTATCTGTAAACTGTAACCAACTATCAAGTTCCTATCTGGTCCGAGCTCTCCTCGATCCGATCTGTTGCAGCGGCAAACTAGATCAGAGTAATGGCAGGGAGGATTGTGGGATATGGGCTGGTCTCGAGCTTCTCTGAGATTCAGTGCTTTGCGATTCGGCTGACTCGGAGCCAAGGATCGGCTCCAAACCCGTGTGCAAGAACAAACGGCGAGATTGAACGCTCTCACATTATATGTTTTAATAGTACTATTTTCTGTGGTGTATTGTTTTCTTTGCAGGCTATAAAGCAGTGTTTCTCAAACTTTTCTGATCGCAGCCCACTTAGACAAATCATAACTCAATGGCCCACTAGCCCCTCCCATAAATCACATGGTTTAAAGACTGGTCATATTTTGAGTACTGATGCATGTAAAATCTAGATCCTGACACTAATTTAATGAATAATTTTCCCCAGTAATCCCTTGATTAGCTTGTATTGTGTATGCACAAGCACTAAAATAACACAAAATTATTTTGCCCACTTCAGCAGTCTGACCATGTATGCAAAAGCTCCCTAATACTTGAATTAACTATTTCCCCAAGCAACATCTTCATTATTATGTTCAAGTATACACAAGCACCAAAATGAAACATTTCCCAAAGAGAACCCTTCAGTAAAATGTCCAGGTACAGTATGCAGCAGCACCAAAAATGAAACGTTTGCCCAACCAAAACAATTAACATGTGTACAAGCACTAAAATGAAACATTCACCCAAGTAACCCCTTCAGTAAAACGTTGAAGTATGCACTGCACCAAAATGAAACATTTGTCCAAGCGACACATGCCAAACAAGCATGCAGTCTTGAAGTTCAAAGATTCAGTGGCTTCAAATAACAAATTTCCCGTGTGTGACACATGACTGACAGAATTGGTATTTTTAGGGTTTCTCCTTTGGTTTCTGGCACATTGCGGAATCTGTGCTGATTGGTTAATCTCATCTTACAACTGCAAGCGGAGATAACCAATCAGCTTCATGAAAGGAGGGGCTCATGGCAGCAAAACATCCGGGCACCAGACAAAGCCCTTTATTTCGTAAAAACAACAGATAGGAAAGAGGACAGATATATTTATTAACTATTGAGGCCCACCTGGAAATCCCCACGTCCCACCAGTGTACCGCTGTCCACACTGAGAAAGGCTGCTATAAAGTAAAGTTTTCTCAGATATTTTTAAGTGTAATAGGGACTGTAACTAGGTGCTGCCGTTTTCCCCTTTATTTCTCGCTTCTTTCTTCTTGTTCAGTTTTAAGGAATGTATGCACTGCAGTACAAAACAAAAAAAAGCCTGGTGAAAAAGAATTACAAAAGAAAAATGTATGTGCTTTTTTTCATACATACATGGGGGAATGACTGGATTAAGGACTCAGATTTATTAACAAGGTTTAAAAGAAACCAAGTAAATCAAAATGATTATTGAATATTCTGAGGCTTTCCTCTACCAAATGAATGTCTGCTTAGTAGCAATTCTGTTTCCTCGTGTCTCCATGTAAACAATCTAAAAAACAGAAATTGACTTCCTGGTTCTCATGTCTCCATTGAGACAATCTGACAGAGAAATTGCTTACAGTCTGGTGGATATTGATTTGGTGGAGGGAAAAAGAAATGAGAAAATGGCTAGGAGAAAATGTTCTCTGAAAGCATTCAGGTGTTTTCCCAGCTGGGAGAGCTATGAAGATAAGGCAAAACCAGTTAGCACGTAGTGGAAGCACAGGCTGCACCATGAGTCTTGTAGCATGGACAACCTTTCTTTTATGTTAAGTCAAGTCGGAGTGTGGCCATCAGTTTGGGACATTTGTTTCTATTAGGATTGTAAAACTTTCAAAATTTGAAGATGTACACGGGTGTGTGTTAATATTAAGTCAATAGGTATTAGGAGAGTACTGGGGGTTGTTTTTTGTTTGAGGGCTTTCAATAAAACAAAGTTTTGTGAGATGTGACCTAGGCTCAAATGGATATGACAAGAAACAACTACATAAAAGTTCAACCTGCCACACAGTGTATGCATGTAACACAAAAGCTGGAGCTAGACATTTAAAAAAGGTATTAAATATAAAAGGTGGGAATAACTTAATACAATGATGCTCTTTGTAATGTCCTTAAATGTCAATGGTTTCTCAGATAAATATAAAAAAAGAATGAACTAGATTAAAAATGTAGAGTGCAAACAGCTATGCTACAGGAGACACTTGGAAAGAACTGAACTTTTCAGGATGGTTATTCAGCAGAATATCTGGGACAAAAGGAGAGGAGTAATTATATTAATTGCAAGAGGAGCTCCAACAGTGATAGAAGAGGATGAAAAGATAACGGCAGATTTGTAGAGTTAAGGGGCTACCAGCAAGGGAGGATGACTACAATAGCATGCATTTATATTCCACCTAAAACTGCTATAATGGAGCTTAAGAAAATTCTGAGAGAAATAATCAGCTTTCAGCAAGGAATATTACTTATAGCTGGGGACTAGAATTTGATTTGCAGCAGTAAAGATGCGTCTGGGGGGGGGGCAGAAGAGACAGCATAACTAAGGAGGGTTGATTTAAATAAAAATGAAAATATTTGGCATGGAAGATGTGCATTTAATTATTCCCCAAGATATAAAAATTGGGCTAGACTAGACAGAATTTACATTTTACAGGAACATGTGCATTTAATCGAAGGTCTTGATATGCACCCCAAAACTAGCTCAGACCATGAGCCAATAACGAAAATAAAAAGAAGAAAATGAAATAAAAATTAGACACTGCCGCTTCCCACCCATCTACTGAAAAGAGAGAAACGTAAGGAAAGGGTAGTGGAGATTACTCAGGAGCTATTAGAGAGGATAGAAATTACCTCTGGAACTACAGCCAGGAAATGGGACATAATTAAAGTGGAGTTTAAAAATAGTGTTGAAATAAAGGGAGCTATGGTTAAGTAGTACGAATTATTTAGAGGGACTGACAAATGCTGAAGTATTGCAGAATAGGGGGAATCTCACAGAAGAGGATCGACTGCAAAATGCTAAGCAGAAAATAAGGAATTACGTCAATAATACACAAGAGTTTAGAAAGAATAAGCAACTGTTTTTTTGATAACACTACAGCACCAAAACTTTTAGCACGATGACTCAGGCAACAGAAATTAGAAAGGGCTGTCACCAAGCTTAGAGAACCTATAACAAAGGAAGGTAACAAGAGATCCCGTATAGAGGTATTAAAAATATTTCAGAAATTTTATGAAAGTCTGTATAAAGCAGAGAAATATGGAAATCAAGAGAAGATACAAATGGAAGCGTTTATGGAAGAATTAACTATGCCAAGGTTAGAGGTAGATAAGGCTCAATTACCATCAGGATTGTAGGCGATAAAAATTGTGATGCATATCCAATCTACTAGAAAGTCCCCATGAAGAGATAGTATTACTGTGCAATTCTGGAAGCTAGGAGGGTAAAACTGATAAAGATCTGGGAGGTTTTGTTTAACAGTATTTTAACAGGGCAAGCACCAGCATCCTGGAAGAAATCAGTGGTAGTTGTAAAGATCCATCAAGATCCAGCTTCATACAGGCCTATTTCAATACTAAACAATGACTGCAAAATGTTCATGCCTACAACAGGTAAAAAAAATGACAAAAGTAATGCCAAAATTGATAGCTATGCCAAAACTGATAGATATGGATCAATGTGGTTTTATGAAGGGCAGCAAATATTTGATAACATTTACAGAACCTTGATGATCCAGAGGGAAGCAGAATGTAAGAAAATACCATTGTTGCTGTTGGGTCTTGATGCAGAGAATAAGCATTTGACAGGGTAAGCTGGGACTTTATGAGCAAAGCAATGAAAGCATTTGCATTTCCTGGGAAAAAATATGAGGCTGATTCGGAGAATATGAGGGATCAGTGGCAAAAATTAAAGTGGTTGGGGTCCAGTCTGATCATTTTTGCTTGAGCAGAGGAACCAGGCAGGGGTGTCCTATTTCCCCTTTATTTGGATTATATTTAGAATCACTGGCAAAGAAAATGAGAAACTCAAGGATTTAATTGGTATGGCAAAGAAAAGCTGGCTGTATTTGCAGATATTTTATACCTGACAAAACCCGAATGAGACATTACATAGTTGTGGAACATACTAAGACGGTTTCAAATCTTTTTGTGATACAAAATTAATGAAACTAAAACAAAAGCAAAAGCAGTAAATTACATAGCCACATAAGAATTGGTTCAACAATATCCGTATTTATGGGGACATGACAAAATGAAGCATTTAGGAATATGGAATAAAAATTATTCTGGTGGGCCAGCTAAGGATATATGGGAAGAGACTAAAAACATAATATAAAAACTGAGAAAATAGAAGCTTTGTTATATGGATATGGACAGTAAGATACAAGCAGTTAAAATATTTTTAGTCCCATTAGTCTTGTACGCAGGTCAGCTATATTTGTCTATCAGACGAGAAGTTGTGGATATCAATTAAGAGCTGAAGGCCTTAACCTCGAAGGGGAAGACGGCAAGAATCAGGTGGAATAAGCGGATTCTTCCAGTAGAACAGAGTGGATTGGGATTACCCAATTTGAAGAGGTACTTCAGAGCTACACAGTTAAGGCTCTTATGCACATCACAAGCAGAAAACTATAATTCAAAGTGGAAAGGGATGATAATGAAACTGGGGGGGGGGGGTCAAGAAAAAAAGGAGAGACTGGATTTCAGATGCAGGCCTTTAAGGAGAATAATCATCACACAGAATATTATATCTATAAAGGAGCAGAAAGTATCCTAAGAACAAAGCCAACACAGGAATACAGAAAAGAGATTCTGCAGATGGGGTGACTGCAATTGGGGATATAGACAACAAGCAAGAGGGGGATGGAATTTACTGGAGAAAACTGACAAAGAAACCAAAGTATTGGGAGCAAATAACTAGAGAGGGGGAAAGATGATAGAATGGGGAAGACACCGAGAATTTATGTGGACTGCAGGTTACAGACTACCTTCCCTATAAAGGATAGATACAGTATAGGCAAAGAGAAACAGCAGGATCCTAAATGAAAGGCCAGCACTGGTAGAGTTTTTAGCACAATCTAGAACAGAAGCTGCCATTAAAAAAGGAATAATTAGTCAAACATATAAAATACTGCACGATAACTATGAGAATCAATCAGAGGAGGTTAGAAAGGATTGAGAAGATTGGATAAGCAATAGAAACAATGGGAAGATATATGCAAGTCTCCCAAATATGCAACAAAATCTAGAAGATTTAGGATTTTTTCTTGGAAATATTTGCACAGATATTTTTATATCCCAAGTAGACTCCACAGAATTCTTCCTCAGCTAGACAGCAAATTTTGGAGGTGTGTCAAAGAGATAACTGGGAACATTTTCTGGGAGTGTGGTGAGTTGGTGGACTTGAAGGATTCCAGTGGGATGCACTACTGTTGGAGATGCTGGGTGGGCAGATTGGTGTGATGAGGGAGATTATTTTTCTGAGCTATGATAAAGAATCTTGCCTAGAAAAGGAAAAGGCACTGCTGTGTCTAATTATGGTTGCTACCAAAAAAAGCAATTATTGAAAATGGAAATCAAAATCTAAACCAACTACACTAGCAGTAGCGAATATAATAAGAGATAAAACAACTAGAACTGAGATCTTTAGAAGAGTAGGGGCAAACTACATAGGGGAAAAAAATGGGAATTGTGGGAACAATACGTGTAGGGGAGGAATAAAGTTTAAAAGAAGGCAGGACTTAAATGAGCTGTGTAATGTTGGACTGAAAATGATCAGGTAGATAAGTGATGTGTAGCGTTATCAACTGTGTGTGTCAGTATGGTTTGTGATGTAAAATGCTTACAAAGTACAGTTGTGTACCTACCATAAATGTAGATGTTCTAGTGTATTCACTGTTGCAGTCATTACACTTGGGTTGTCCTGGTCCGGCGTCGGTTGCTGTCGCCTCTTCCCTGACATCAGTGCGCCAGGGGTATAAAAGATGCAGCAGACGCCATTTTCTTCAGTTTTTCTTGCCCCAGATGTCAGGTGGCCCCAGAAGGGTAGGCTAAAATATTCCCATCGCAAAAAAGCATGCACATAACCTTCATCTACAAGCAAATACACCACAAAGGTTGTATAAAACAGAGAAGTACAGATAAGTCCCAGCAATGAAAGGGGGATGGTGGGAGGGTAACCTGGACTGCAACAGTGAATACACGCAAACATTTACATTTATGGTAGGTACACAACTGTACTATGTTCATCGTGTTTCACTGTTGCAGTCATTACACTTGGGTTGAATTCCAAAGCTGAGGTTGGGTGGCTGGGCCTAAATAGAATTAGGAGTGGCTATGAGGCCCTGCAGAACTACAGTGGCAAAGCCTGCTCTGGATTTAGAGTAAAGAGGTAAGTGGTAGTGCTTTGTAAAAGTGTGCAGTGAAGTCCAGGTTGCAGCCTCCATAATGTCCTTGGTTGGTACTCCTCTGAGGAAGGCTGCTGCTCTGGTAGAATGTGGCCTAATGCCCTTAGGCACTGATTTGCCATGTTGTGAATAGCAGAAACAAATGCAGTGGCCTATCCATTTTGAAATAGTCTGCTTTGAAATAGCTTTTCCTTGCGATCCTGCAGCATATGCCACTAAAAGTTGCTCAGTCTTTCTGAAAGCTTTAGTTTTGTCCAAGTAAAAGTGTAGCGGTCTGTGTATGTCCAAAGAATGCTGAAGTCTCTCCCCCTTATTCTGCGGGTTTGGATAAAAGGTAGGCAAATGTATGGTTTGGTTAAGAGCCACACTGGACACTACCTTAGGCATAAATGTAGGGTTTGTCCTTGGAGAAACCCTGTCCAGATGGAAAATAATAAAAGGTTCCACAGACATTAGTGCCTGTAACAGACTCTTCTTGCTGAAGTTATTGCTAGGAGAAGAGCTGTTTTCCATAAGTATTTTATCTCTGCTGTATTGGCTGGCTCAAAAGGAGGCAGTGTGAGTTTTTCCAAGACAAAATTGAGGTCCCATGCAGGTACTGGAGCTCTCCTTGGACGTCTTATGTTTTTGGCCCTTCTGAGATACTGCCTTAGGAGTGGATGAGAAAAAATAGGTGGGTCCGTATTCTAATGAGCTGAAATGGCAGAGGCATGGATCTTAACTGATGAGAAGAATAGGCCTTTGTCCAGCATCTCGGGTATTGTAAAATCTGAGGAATATTTGGTACAAGCGTGTCAATTCCTTGTGCCTGGTTCCAAGCACAGAATCTCTTCCATTTTTCTGCATAAGATTTTCTGGTGCCGGGCCTCCTGGCCTCCAAAACAACATTCATAACTGCTTTAGAGAGAGGTGTGTTCTGAATGGTTACATTATCCGCCATGCAGCCAGATTTAGGGTTCTGAGTTGGGTGTGCAGGATCGGATTGTTTTGTTGGGTCAGCAAATGAGGAATTAGAGGTAATGCCCAGGCTGGGCCTTGAGACAAGCTCTTTAGGATTGGGTACCAGTGCCGGTGTGGCCAGTCTGGGGCAATCAGGATCATTTTTGGCTTCTCTTGTCTGACCTTTAGGAGTACCTTGGGGAGGAGAGGCAGAGGAGGGAAGGCATATACTGTAAGGGCTTTCCAGCTGAATGAAAGGGTGTCCAATTTCCATGCTTGTTTGTGATAAGTCAGAGTGCAGAATCTCTGTAGCTGGCAGTTGTGAGGGGAGGCAAATAGATCTATGCCTGGGCATCCCCATTTCCCTGTTATCATGCCGAAGATTTGTGGATCTAGTTTCCACTCGTGAGGATCCATGAGGTTTCTACTTAGTTCGTCTGCCAAAGTATTTGTCTTTCCTGGCAGGAATTGTGCTTGCAGGTGTACTTGATAAGTCAATGAAGTGTTCCACAAAGTCCTGGCTTCTCTGCAAAGGTGGTAGGAATGTGTGCATCTTTGCTTGTTTATGTACCAAATGACTGTAGTACTGTCAGTCTTTATCAGCAGTTGTCCTGGATGAAGTAGGTCCTTGAAGGCTGTCAGGGCATTCTGTACAGCAAGCATCTCTTTTTGATTGATATGAAGATGCATTTGGTTTGTGGGCCATGTGCCCTGAATACATCTTCCTGCCACGTGTGCCTCCCAGGCATAATCTGATGCATCCTGTTGTTAGTGTCTGCCTGGCTGTGGGTAAAGTGAATGGCTGTCCCTTGTTGTGGTGACAGGCCTGTGCCCACCATCGAAACTCCTGTAGCAGGCAGGGAATGAGAGTAATTAATGTTTCCAGGCTGTGGCAACGTAGAGTCCAAACACTTTTTAGATACCATTGTAGATTCCTCATATGCAGTCTTGCATATGGAATTAGTAGAATGCAGGATGCCATGTAGCCCAGAGCCTGCAGAATTTTTCTTGCAGATAACTGTCTTTGTTGCCTTGCTTTCGAAGTAAGAAGTCAGTTGCCTTTGTTTGTCTGGCGTGAGATAAGCCATCTGGGCAGTTGCATTTAAGCTTGCACCCAGGAATATTATCTCGAGAGGGTACTAGTTTTGATTTCCTTTTGTTTACTGTGTACCCTAGGCAAATTAGTAATCTTTTTACAAACGCCAGATGCTTTAGTAGAATGTCTTTGGTCTCTGCTAGAATAAGGCAGTCGTCCAAGCAAGGATATATTTGAATTCCTCTGTCTGCAAAACGCAATTACTGGTGCCAGCCATTTTTTGAAGACCCTGGGTGCAGCAGATAAGCCAAAGGGCAGTGCAGAGAATTGGTAGTGCATTGAGCCAGCTATGAATCTGAGACATCTTCTGCAAGATTGTGTGATTGGGACATGTAGGTATACCTCTTTTAGGTCTAAAGTTACAAGCCAAGCCTTCTTGCCCAGCATGGGCAGAAGCTGCTTCAGAGTTAACATTTTGAATTTTGGAATATCCAGGAATGAGTTTAGGATAGACAGGTCCAGTATTGGTCTCCAGGCTTTGTCCTTTTTGGGCACCAAGAATAGCCTTGAGTAGAATCCTAGTCCCTGCTCTTGCTGTGGTACTAGCTGAATGGCTCTCATGTCCATGAGCGATAAAACTTGTTTTTGTGTCTCTGCCCATTGGTTGCGTGGCAGGTCTGGCATATCATTTGGCCTTGGCAGGGTGTGAAAGTGGAACTTGTAGCCTTGTGATACGATATTTAAGACACATTTGTCCTGGGTGATCATGTACCAATTTTGTGAAAAAAGTGCTAGTTTTCCCCTCAAAGGGGCTGCCAGAAGATAAGTGCTTGGTGCTGGCAGAGGAAAGTCATTGAGACTGTTTCCTGTATGGCTGTGATTTTTCCTCTCCGCTTTTGGAGGTAGAAGCACCCCACTGTTTAGTCCTGTATGAGCCCTGGGGTTGTGATCTGCCTCTGGGGCGTCTGTATCTGCCTCTGTGGCCTGTCTGACAATGGAAAGGACCAATTCTTTGTAGGCCAGTTCCTGCTAAATCTGGGAGGCTGTACCTGCAAGAAATCCTTGACTGTTTGCATAGATTTAGCTTTATCCTCCATTTTCTACATTACCTCTTCTGCTTTAACACCAAAGTATCATGCTGTAATGGAGCATCTAATAATTTTGCTTTAACATGATCAGGCAGATTCTGTTCTTTTAACCAAGCATGCCTCCTAATGACAGAACCTGTAACCGCGGCCCTGCAGGAGGCCTCTAGAGAATCAAAACCACATTGCAAAGTATGCTTTCCCACTTGTTCAGTTGCATGCAATAAATCCTGCATTTCCTTGTTTTCTGCACATTCTGAATTTGTCAACATTTTCTGTTTAAGCAGTGACATAAGATATTGCTGATATTTAAGCATATGAAACTGGCAATTTAAAGCTCTTACAGCCAAGGTAGCAGAAGTATAAATCTTTTTCCCCCATCTGTCCAGGGCCCTAGAATCCCTATCAGAGGGGATAGGGTTTTTTGCAGTGGAAGCCTTGACCCTTTGGGACCCTGAGAGATAGTTTCTGGGTCAGCAGCAGAGTTTTTATAAAGAAATTTATGTGAATCAGGAACCCTGTAGTATCTGTCTGGCTTAACAGGAGCTGGAGGTAGAGAGTCTGGAGACAGACAAGGCACTGAATACATCATCTACAATGTCTAAAACAGGAGGGATAGCAAGGGGCCTGTGCTGAGGTAATAAAAGGAAATCTTTGAGCCTCTTTCTTGGATTTTGGGTAATCCTGGCTCTCCCAGTGGAAATGCTCCCACATAGTACGCAGTGTCTCCTCAAAAGAATAATCCTAAGGAGGAGAGGCTGAAGGTATAGATTCTTCAGAATCAGAATCCTCATAGGGAGGAAGAGAATATTCCTGTTCAGAAGAGGAATCAAAGGAAATGGAAACCTGATCTGAAGATTCATATTCTATCTCTTGCCTAGGCCTCTTATCAGGAGGGGGGTGGGAACCCCTGATCAAAGTAATTAGGTCTTCAGCCATTTTAAGCATCTGCTTTTTTTTTTAGGCATGGAGGCCTGTCCAGGAGAATGCTGCACTTGTTTCTTTGTCTTTAGAGCTGCTTTAGTCTTTGTCGGTGGAACTGAAGTAGGTTTCACATATAACTGTGTAGGCCTGAACACACCCTCAGAAGCCGATGCCTGCTCAGCAGCTCCGGACCCATCTGAGGGAATAGTTTCCGAGTGTCCAATACCTTGAGTTTCCAGCGGCCTAGTCAGCTCCAACGTGGGAGTCGGAAGCGGCCTGTGGCTCTGAGGTAGCGGGTGTCAGGGGCTGCAAAAGCACCTCACTGAGAACTGGCAACTGGTTTAGCGGAAGCTAGTCTGTTTTGGACCTCAGATGCCTGTCCTTTTCTTTTTCTTTGCATTTTTTATAAACTCCGGTAGTCGGCTGTTCCGACGGCATTATATAATTGAATCTTCTGGCAAAGTAATTAAATGCAAAATCGTACAGACGCTTAATAGTGCATCTAGCACAAAACCGACAACTAGCAACGTCATGGTCAGGGCCTAGGCAAGAAATACAGTAAGAATGAAAATCCTTATGAGGTATTTGCTTCCCACAAGAAATACAATTATTAACTTTTTCTGACATCGGTCTGGAGCAAGAAAAAAGTTTCCCCAATGGAGTACTTAGCTTTAATGAAGACTTCGGATCTGAAATTCGAATTTGAAAATCTCAGGAGTCGGCCAACCGGCACTTGCGAACTGTTTTTGCTTTGGGCACTGTGTGGCAAGACAGACTGGAGAAAATGGCATTGGATGCATCTTTTATACCCCTGGCACACTGACGTCAGGGAGGAGGTGAAAACAACCGACGCCAGACCTAGACTTTGGAATTTGGGCAGACTGCGGGTAGCCTGCCAGCAGGATAACCCAACTGTAATGGCTGCAACAGTGAAACACGATGAACATCGCCTGAATCAGTCACTCATGAGGTGCCTTCAGCTGTGCATGTCAAATCAACTTCATTGAAGTGTTTGATATAGACAAACAAGTAGCCAGCTGTGAGGATGTTCTTTTGAAATCCTCTGAGGACATGGACTCAGTATTTAAAAGCTCTTTGGTCAAATCCCTCTGAAGTCCCGTAAAGTGAGCCAGGTAATTAAGAGACCTCAGGGCAAAGGTTACCGAAGCAGAGACTCACTTTCCAAATCTGTCCAACGCACTAGACTTCCTGTTTGGCAGATGGACAGTAGAGCTCTGTTCTGCTAGCTCTTTTCTGGTTGCTACCGCCACCACCACAGCATTAAATCAGGACTTCTTTGCTCCAGTGGGGTCTGTCTTTTGAAAGGGCTAAGAATTTGTTGGGTCTTTTCAGGTTAGGTTCGATGGCATCCGGATTCTTCCAAGTCTGCCAGGAAACTAAATCAATAAATTCACCCACTAGGGGAGTTGGTGTTCCAAGGCATAGATGGGCAAGAACAGAACAATAAGCTTCCAAAAACCTCTCTCTGGAAGAATCAGTATTTTTGGAAGACCAGCCACCTTTTTGTCTGAGGATTTCTAAAATATCTCGGAAGATGTCATCCAGTGGTGATCTGCAGGACCTTCCTCAAAAGTCAATATCCTCTGTGACAGACTCCATCAGGGACTCTGTGTCCCCCCCCCCCTCTTGCTCATTCTCTTCCAATGCACCTCCTCTGTGGGATGTTCAGGGGAGGCGTCAGAAGAGAGGGAAAGCTCCTCTACCTGAACCAATTAGATACTTGTTAGAAATGGCTGTCCTTGTGGAGTAGGTCTGATTGACTCAAAGCTTGGGCTGAAGAGGGGAAAGGGGTTGGATCAAAAAAATGAGAACGTTCTCCAGAGAAAAAGCCCTTTCCACAATCTGAAAGGCAGATGGACCAGGAGAAGCATTCATCAGCCAAACCAGAGCCGAAGCTCCCAGCAAATGCAGATTTCGACCGTTCTCAGATCCATGCCTCAAGGGTGGAACCAGACCTGAACCATCTACAGCAGAGGTTCCGAGGGGCAGGGATGGACCCGACAATATTGCAGTTAATACCCACCCCACTGAGCAGATGGCAACACTTTGGCTCTGGGATCCATTCCAATCAGAGAGTATCAGAGTGGAACTAGTCAGGGATATCACCAGGGTCGAAGACTATGACATTTTCTTCTGATCAGACTCTGGACCACTCAGGGATTTTGGATCCTGGGACCCCAAAATGACTGGAAGGATCTGAGGAGACAAAATGGTTTTGAATGTCACAGGAGGACTGGCAGATCTGACAGGAGATGGATCTGTTAAGAACCCCATTTGAATCTGAGCTCTGACAAGTTTTCAAATTATCCTATCCACATTCACCTCTGATAAGCTTCTGGAGGTTCTGGATGAAGTACTGGATTGTGGCCTAGACTACTTTTTAGGAGTTTCTAGCAACAAACATTTCAGAGTAGGGGATTGGGCTTGATAACATATCTGGAGTAAGACTTCTAAGTGAGGTGCCCAGCCTCAGATCCAAGGAGCTAGGATCTGAGGAAGGCATCGGACTGATCGATAAGAATTGGATCTGAAGCCTTTGGATCAGAGGGGTTCAGATCTGAAGAGCAGGTCTGTGAATTTGACAAAGTTGAATCCAATGTTTTTTTCACTCTTGGAAGGTGGCTCCTACGCAAACTTTGGGGACTTTAGCAGGTAGCGTTTTCTGTGCTCCAACAGAGCAGGTGTGGAAGGGGGTGTTGAGCCCCAAAAGTAGATGTGGCAGATGAAGGCCCTTCAAAATTAACTTACTGCACCGATCAGCCAGAGCCTTCGGCTTGAATGTTGAGCAGATTTGCTTAACTTGTGTCCAAGTGACAGTCTCCAAGACAATATACAAACTCCTTGTTGGCATCATAATTGGGGATTTTATGCCCACAAGAAGTGTATTTTTTAAATCCTGTCGGTTTATCCAACATGGTAGTAAAGAGTAAACAGAACAAATGGTATTCTAAGCAGTAAGATAACAGAATTTTTTTTAAGGGAAAAATAGGAGAGATTAATTATCAACAATGGTAATTTACAAGAAATACCATGTAAAAAGGGTAAACAAATACTAACTATAGTAAAGTTAGACTACTATTTAAAAAATAATAGAAGCCCTAATGCCCATGAGAGCCAAGACTGAGGATAGAAATAAATAGCAAAAAACAGAAGAAAAAGTAAAATTAAATCACGAATAAACTAACGCCCGGAAGAGAAAGTACAGTTTTGTACCTACCATAAATGTAGATGTCCGATAGATATGCAACTGCAGTCCTGACATATGGGTTGTCCTGCCTCAGGCAGCCCCTCGGTCGGCCGGATTCCAAAGTCTGGGTCCGGCGTCGGCTGTCGCCTCCTCCCCGACGTCAGAGCGGCTGGGGTATAAAGGCATCCGCCGACACCATCTTCTTCAGTGTTTCTTGCCCCAGATGCCAGGTGCCCTCCAAGGAAGGCTAAGTTTTGTGAATGGATAAAAAATTCCAGACATGCACAACAGTAATAAACAGATACACCATAACAGATATCCCCAGCTAATAGAGAAAAGGGGGAATGGACCCAAAAAGAAAAAAAATGCAGAGGGGTAGGAGGGAGGGTAAACCTGACTGCAGCTGCATATCTATAGGACATCTACATTTATGGTAGGTACAAAACTGTACTATGTCCTTCAAGAATGCAACTGCAGTCCTGACATATGGGTTGAATACCATAGCCAAGCTGGTGGTGGTAGGAACTAAGAAAAGGATGGTGTAGCTAAAAGGCCCTGCAGGACTGCCAAAGCAAAGTCTGCTCGGGATCTGGAGTATAAAGGCAGGTTGTAGTGTTTGGTAAATGTATGCATGGAGCTCCATGTAGCAGTCTCTAGAATGTCCTTTGTAGCCACTCCTCTTAGAAAGGCTGTGGATGTGGCTATAGCTCTGGTGGAGTGTGGCCTAATATTGGCTGGCACACTTTTTTCCATGGAAAGAGTAACAGAATCTGATGCAGTGTCCAATCCATTTTGAAATTGTTTGTTTGGAAATTGCCTTTCCTTGCACTCCAGCAGCATAGGCTACAAATAGTTGGTCAGACTTCCTGGTGGTCTTTGTTCTGTCCAAGTAGTAGCGTAATTGTCTGTTTATGTCCAAAGTGTGCAGCAACTTTTCCCCTTTATTTTGAGGATTGGGAAAGAAAGTAGGCAGGTGAATTGCTTGATTAAGAGACACCCTCGATATCACTTTTGGCATGAATGAAGGATTGGTCCTTAGAGAGACTCTGTCCTGATGAAAAATGAGAAAGGGAGGTACTGCCATGAGGGCCTGTATCTCAGAGACCCTTCTAGCAGAGGTAACTGCCAACAGGAAAACCGTTTTCCAGGAGAGAAATTGCATTTCTGAAAATGCTGCTGGTTCAAAAGGAGGAAGAGTTAATTTTTCCAAGACGTAATTGAGGTCCCATGTAGGAACTGGTGGTTTTCTGGGAGGTTTGATATTCTTTATCCCTCTTAGAAACTGTCTTAACAAGGGATGCGAGAACACAGGTGGGTCACAGTTGTATTTTGCTGAGATTGCTGAAGCGTGAATTTTAATGGAAGAATAGGAGAGGCCACTATGAAACATTTCTGCCAAGTAATCTAATATCTGTGGTATGCTCATTACTGATGCATCCTGTCCCTTTGTTGGCATTCCAGATGATGAATCTCTTCCACTTGGCTGAACAGGTTTTTCTGGTGGAAGGTCTACGTGCTTCCAGCAAGATTTCTTGAACTTTTTCGGAGAGAGAGTTATGGGTCAAAGTCATGGAACCCTCCAAGCTGTCAGCTGCAATGTTTGCAGGTTTTGATGAACAGTCCTGTAATTGTGCTGAGTTAGGAGCAGAGGCCATTGAGGCAAGGGCCACGGTTTGGTGTGAGTTATGCTCAGTAACAATGGATACCAGTGCTGCCTTGGCCAGTCTGGGGCTATCAAAATTCCTGTTGGTTGTTCTGCTTTGATCTTCAGTAACACCTTGGTCAGTAGTGGTAGAGGAGGGAATGCATAAATTGTTAGGGAATTCCAGCTGAAGGAAAGAACATCCATTCTCCAGGCTAGAGGATGGTGCGTCCTTGAGCAGAACTTCTCCAGGTGATGATTGAGATGAGAAGCAAAGAGATCTATGTCCGGTCTTCCCCATGCACTTGTTATCTGTGAGAAAATGTGTGGATGCAGCATCCATTCGTGTGGATCCAAGAAATTTCTGCTCAACCTGTCCGCCAGAACATTGTCCTTGCCCGGAACAAACTGGGATTGCAAGTGGATGTTTAGTTTCAGGGCCTTTTCCCAAAGAGTCATTGTTAGTCTGCAGAGGGGATACGAATGTGTGCCTCCTTGCTTGTTTATATACCACATGACAGTGGTGTTGTCTGTCCTTATTAGCAGATGACCTTGTTGAAGAGATTTTCCGAAGGCCTCTATTGCATGTATCACTGCCAACATCTCTTTTTGATTTATGTGCAGATGCATTTCCATGAGAGTCCATTGCCCTTGAATGCATCTGCCCTCCATGTGCGCCCCCCATCCATGATCTGAGGCGTCTGTTGTAATGGTTTGACTTGCTTGAGCTTTGTTGAAAGACATGCCTTCATTTAAATGACTTGCTTGAGCCCACCACAAAAATTCCCTTTGCAGGCATGGAATGAGTGGTATTACGTCTTCTAGGTTGTGGCTGTGTTGAGACCATAAGCTTTTTAGGTACCATTGTAGCTTTCTCATGTGTAGTCTTGCCAGAGGGATCAGAAGAATGCAAGATGCCATGAATCCCAGGGCCTGCAGGATTTTCCTTGCGGTCAGCTGGGTGAGCTTTGCTAGGCTTTTGAAGTAATCTGGTAAATGCTCTTGTTTCTCCTCTGTGAGGAAAACCATCTGTGATTATTTTTCTAGGAGCAAAACTGGACACACAATCTGTTGGGATGGCAATAGTCTTGATTTTTGAATGTTGACTGTGTATCCCAAAGCCTGTAGCAATTGAATGACATAGTCCAAGTTTCTTATCAAGGTTTGTTTGCTGTCTGCTTGTATAAGGCAGTCGTCCAGTTAAGGGTATATTTGAATCCCCTGGAGCCTGCAATGTGCAACTACTGATGCCAGGCATTTCGTGAATACTCTGGGCGCAGTAGATAAGCCAAACGGCAATGCTGAGAATTGATAATGCTCTGACCCTGCAAGAAATCTGAGGTATCTTCTGCAACTGTGTCTGATTGGGACATGCAGGTATGCCTCCTTGAGGTCCAGAGTAACCAGCCAAGACCCCTTGCCCAGCATGGGAAGGAGTTGCTGTAACGTCAGCATTTTGAATTTTGGCACAATGAGAAAAGTGTTTAGAGCGGACAAGTCCAATATAGGCCTCCATGGCTTTTCTTTTCTTGGAACAAGGAACAGTCTTGAATAGAATCCCTGGCCTTGTTCCTGAGGAGGAACCTTTTCTATTGCTTTTATTTGTAACAGCTTTGAAACTTGTACGAGAGCCTCTGCCCTTTGATTTTGTGGCAGGTTTGGCATGCCTTGTCTCGTTGGTAGGGTATGGAAATGGAACCTGTAACCTTTGTCTACTATGTCCAAAATCCATTTGTCCTTGGTTAAAATGTGCCAGTTCTTTGAGAATAAGGACAATTTTCCGCCTAGAGGTGCTTCTCTTTGAGCCCTGGTCGGCGGTGTGAAAGTCAAGTCATTGTGATTGTCCCTGTGGTGCAGCTGAACTCCCTGCGCCACTTCTTTGATTTGGTGGTTGCCATTAGCGGCCCCTGTAGGAGCCTCGGCATTGCCCTCTACCTCGAGCATGCCTGTTTTTTCCCCTTTGAAACAGGTCAGTGTCTGGAAAGGACCAATTCTTCGAAGGCCAATTCCTGCTGAATCTGGGTGGCTGTCCCTGGAGGAAATCCTTGACTGACTGTACTGATTTTGCCTTTTCCTCAATAGACTTCAACACATCCTGTGCATTAGCACCAAAAAGCTTCTGTTTTTCCAGAGGTGCATCCAGGAGCTTTACTTTGACATGGTCTGGCAGTGGCTGTTCTTTCAACCAAGCATGTCTACGTATAACGGCCCCTGTTATAGCTGCCCTACATGAAGCTTCCAATGCATCATAACCACACTGAAGAAAATGATTGCTAACCTGCTGAGTGTTATGAACCAAATCCTGCAATGCCTTTTTATCTATAGGCTCAGGAGAGGCTAACTTTTTCTGCAAATCATCCATTAAGTAATCCTGGTAGTGAAACATATGAAAAAGACAGTTAAGTGACCTCATGGCAAGTGTGGAAGAGGTATAAACTTTTTTGCCCCATCTCTCCAGGGATCTAGCTTCCCTGTCTGCGGGCAGAGGGTTTTTGGCCGAGGAAGTAACCACTCCTTTGGGCCCCTGTGAAATAGTTTCTAGATCCACAGAGTGGGCCTTAAAGAGATGCTTATGAGTTTCAGGAACCCTGTAATATCTGTCTGGCTTGACAGGAGCAGGAGGGAGAGAATCAGGGGAAGCACTGGAGTCTGAGTATACATCATCCAGGACATCCAACACTGGAGGAATAGCTAAAGGTCTGTGCTGGGGTAACTTAAGGAAGGTACGTAGCCTTTTCCTGGAGTCAGAAAATTCCTGACCCTGCCACTGAAAATGTTCTCTCATGGAGTGGAGAACTTCACCGAAAGAAATATCCTCTGGAGGAGAGGCAGAAGGAATTGATTCCTCAGCATCAGAATCCTCGTAGGCCTGGAAGGATTCTTCCTGGGTATCTGAGTGCTCTGAATCCCCAGAGGCTTCATCCGAAGAGAGGGTAGCTGTCTGCTCAGTTCTAGGCCTTTTATCTGCAGGCGGCTGAGAACCTCTGTCTAGATGCGACAGAGAACCTCTGATAAGAGAGATAAGATCTGCAGCAAGAGTCATGATCTGTTTATCAGTAGAGGGGCCCTGGGAAATAGATTTTGGATGGGCCTTAGCCTGGCTGGCAGCCTTAGCACATGTGAAGGCCTTGATGGACATGGAGACCGGAGGCCTGGCTGCCCCACATGCAGGGGTAACTTTATCCACAGGTATGGTGTCAGGTAAATCTAGAGCTTCGGTTTCGGGAGGAAAATCAACAACTGGCACCGGGGAAATCTCCGGGACCGAAGTACGCATTAAAGCGGTGTCGTCTGCCTGGATCTGTTGAATTACCGCTTCCAAAGAGACCGATGCACTCGCAAGGGCCTTAGGCGTGGTATCAGTGGACGACGCGGGCCGAGGATGTCGGTCCCGGTCCTTGCGTTTTTTGGTAATATGTGCTGTCGGTTGTTCCGACGGCATGATATAAGCGTAAGTATCGCCAAAAAAGTCTTCGGCAAATTCTGCCCGGCGCCTGAGTGTGCGCTTGTTAAAGGAAGCACAGGCAGCACAGGCTGAGACGTCGTGGTCTGGGCCCAGGCAGGGAAGGCAGTAAGAATGGAAGTCCTTATGAGGTATTTGTTTACCACAAGACAAACAATTATTAACTTTTTCAATATTTTCTGACATCGGCTGAGGCAAGAAAAATGTTCCCCAACGGGGTACTTAGCTTTTAGATGACTTCGGTAACTGAAAACACAGGAGCTGACCGACCGGTACTTGCGAACTGCTTCTGCTTCAGGCACCGCGCGGCAAGAAAGACTGAAGATGGCGTCGGCGGATGCCTTTATACCCCAGCCGCTCTGACATCGGGGAGGAGGCGACATCAGCCGATGCCGGACCCAGACTTTGGAATCCGGCCGACCGAGGGGCTGCCTGAGGCAGGACAACCCATATGTCAGGACTGCAGTTGCATTCCTGAAAGACATCCTAGGGTTGCCACCTTCATTGTGACTAAAACCGGAGTAAAGCCACACCCCTCGCGTCAAGTAACCCCACCCATCCCACCCCTCCCCTCCCACATTCCACCTATTTTGTGATGTCACGATGACATAACTCGGCAAGGAACACCCTCTTTTTCCTTTCCTGCTGCCTGCTTTCGACTGATTTACTATGCTTTTCTGTAAAAAAGCATAGTAAATCAGCCGATTTACAAACTCTGATAGTCTGTTTCCTTTTTGAAACAGAATACTGGAGTTTGTACAGTGTTTTCCGGACTACCAGAGAATCAGTTTGATTTCCGGATAGTCCGGAAAAAAAATGGAGGGGTGGCAACCCTAAGAGAACCAGCGTCTATTCACAATGCCAGCAAATGAGATCTGAGGTAACACGGATGGACTAAGGCATTATGGGTAGACAGAGGTGCTCAAGAGTTGGACCTGAATTCCAGAGTATGCGGCAGAGTCAAATGCGAGAATCGTTTCCAATCCTATGGGTTTGATGAAGAATGGAAAGGACAAAATCAGATCTGGCAAGTTAAGGCTCTCGTGGCCAGAAAAGCTGAACTGTAAACTTTTTTACCTAAGCTATCTAGGGCTCTGCTCACTATCACTTGGTAAGTGATCGTGGTACTGCAGTCCTTGGCTCCTTTGGATTCTGAGGAAACATCTCTGGATCTGCTACTGGTTTCCTATATAGCTGCTTTTGGAACTCAAGTACTCTGTAGAACTGGTCTGGTTTCCTAGTGGCAGGGGGGATGGAAATCAGGCTACATGGGTGTCATGAATCACATCTTCCTCCTCATCCAATACTGGAAAACAGAGAGGTTTGGGCTCAGGAACACCAAAAAATTGTCAAAACATTTTCTTGGACTGGAAATGTTCTAGATTCCCAGCTGAAGAGCTCTGATGGTAGTGTCAGGTTATACAATAGGTAGCACACTTGCCTTTGATGCATAAGGCTGCGGGTTCTATTCCCACACCAGGTAGATTAACTACTGAGACAGTAGTGCAGCCTAAGGGGGATGCTGCACAACTGTGTGTCATCCTTCTTGAAAGTTTAAACAGAGATCCCATCTGCTTCAGTTGGTGGCAGCTCAGGTGGATGTGAAAGATCCCATGGTGCTTACTGAAGAGAGTTAGGGAAGCTCCCAATGTCTTGGTCAGACTTCCTCTAGTAGAATAAATATCATCTCAGGTCTCCCCTAAAAAAAAAAAAAGGGGGCCACAAACCTAGTGGGACTAACCTGGGAAAAGCACAGACAAATAAATTTTATGAAGAGTATCACCAAAAGATCCTTCTGTGGTGAGGCTGAGGCAAGAGCACCATCTGAGTTGCTCCAAGACTCTACTGAAGCTAGAAAATGTCAGCTGATTCGGATCAGAGTCAAAGTAATATGAAAACTACTGTGGGGGAAGTCCTCCTTCCTTTTTGCAGGAGAGGTACCCGCAGCAGGGTCCTTTTCAAAGTCCAGCTGCCTAGACCTCATGAGTTCCAAGAGATCCTCTACAAGTCTGAGTAAGTCTTGCTGGTAATGCCTGAGAATGGAGGGGCTGAGGCCCAAGAAGGAGAGGCCAGTGCAAGGCAACTATAAGCCTTTGTCTGATGCCTTGAACCTATATTTGGGTGTACCATCAGATATATGTACCTTAGTTTGCAGGTGGGAGGCAGCAACCTCAACAGTCTCTCCTGAAATCTTCTCACAGACACAGATGCAGTGGATTCCACCCTCCACCTCCATAATGAGGATCCAGGCATCAGAAGTCAGTGTTTATCCTGCAGCTCTGGACTCACCCGTGGCTGGGTGTACTCTGAAAAGATGACAATGCAGAAGACATGACAGCCTCAAAGGGGGTCTCAAACACTTCAACAGCATGCACAATCTGCAGGGGATGCAAATGAACTTTAACTCCTTCAACCATTTCATAGTCTGGAAAGACTGAAAGGGTGGTGACTGGTCTTTAGCATTTTTGTCTTTGGGACACTTCCTTTTAATAAGGAGAACAGAGGGACAAGCATATGCTATGGCAGGTGTAGGACAGACTATGCTGTTGACTCTACCCTATATCTAATAATGCAAGTACTGAAATAAGCGCACTGAGGGCAAATGCGCTCATCCTTCTCCAAAGACACAACAAACAGATTAAGTCTTAGTGAGGGATTTGCTTTCCACACACTAAGCGCACAACAGATTTTCCCTAGCATGCACTTTTATAAAATTAGTGCAGTCTCTCTCTTCCAATTTCTCTGGTGTAACAAAAAATCTCTAGCTTCTCTCTCTCTCTTTTTTTTTTTTTTTTTAAACATGCCTCTTGAAAAACAGTTTCCTTTTATTTCAATCTCCGATTTTGTTTTCTTCAGTTCATGTGAACAGGTACTCACAGCTTCAATCTTTTCCAGCCTTTATCATCTGCTTTTATATATTACTCCAGTGTCACACTTATTTTGGCCGCCTCTGAATGCATTTGATTTTCTTCCTCTAAATTACTGGAAGTGATCTCCTGGACTAAAGCTGAAACAAACTGCTTTATGCTGAACTGCAACATTTTTCTCAGCCATATTATCTTTTCTGGTTGATTTCTCTTTCTCCATTTTTTGCTGGCATCCAGCAAATACAGTTACTACCCAGTAACTGAATTTACATAAAGTGATAACTGTTACTGGCTTTAATGTCTCAGCTTTCACACAGAGCTCTAATTAAAGTATAGCTCACTGTGCAGACACCTTGGAAGTCCAAGAGAAAAACAAACTTGAAAAAAAAACAGTGCATCTTTGGTTGAACAAATGCTTCACCTCTACCTGTAAGTTCACTTTAATTCATGTCTTACCATACAACAGAAACAGTACACTCAAAGTCGGAAAATGAACTATTCTCTTCCACAGAGGTCTAAAACACAGAATGTGACTGCAATAACTAGAGCGACATATAGAACAAGTAAGCTGCGTCCAATATCAAGTAACTGCTTTAACCAATCTCTTTATAGGATCACTGATGGCACAGTAAACAAAGCACTGGTAAAACCAATAATCACAATTTGTTTATAATGCATAACTTATACAATGAATACATAATCTTAAAACAAAAACATGAAACCAATTCCCATGCGACAACATAGTAAATCTTAACTTTTCTTTATGAATAATCCACATTATGTTGCCAAGAACCCAACTCTCCTTTATTTCCTACATATCAACACACTCAAAACTACCTACTTGAGTCTTCAAAACACTGAAGGAAAGCAGTTACTCAGTGCTTCCCCCATCTCGGGGGGGGGGGGGATCTTCCATTACATGTAAAAGGTAACATTCTCTTCATTTCAGGTAAAGTTTGACAACTTGATGGCTGCCCATAAATTCATCCCAGGCCTGACTTGTTTAAGGCACACTGTACCTTACAAAGACTAGTAATTCCAAACAGATCATGTGCCATGGGTTGAGTGCTTCTTGTAAGTTCTGAATATATAAATGATGCAGATGTCCTAATGAATACCTTTTGCAAACTTTTACATCAGTCTGTCATTCCACATTAACTGACCAAATGGATATAATGATTTAATGTCCTTCATTTGAGTGCAGGACACATTACTGACAATCCTGAAGTGGATTTTGCCAAAGAGCTTGGGAAATCATGCAATATAAATACACGACTACCACCAAAGAAATCCTGAAACTCTGTCTCTCAGCTAGCTTACCTGATTGATGTTTGCTAATGGTTCTTCATCCTGTACAAGCATCTGTGCAAACTGAAGGCCTTGGTCTGGGCTTACTCGCATTACATTTCTTAAAAGGAAAATCCAATCCGGAGTATAGGCAACCTACAGAAAAAGTCAAAATAAAGTATTACTAAAGGTAATCTCCAATAAAAAAATCACATTGTCACATTGGTCATTTAATCTAAACACCTACAAGACGTGCAAAAATGGGGAGAAGTACAGTAACTAAAAATCCAGAAACAATTGTAATGAGCACAGTACATGGTTCAGACAACTGCAAATATGCATTCAAGTTTGCCAAGCAAGCCATTCATTTGCTACTGCCATTCAAAAGTACGAATTCTCCAACCTTCTCCTTAGCTACAGAAAAGGGGGATAATGGATAAAAGGGGACCTGCATCAGTGTATTTATGTAGCTTTCAGAACATTATGGCAGCTGTGTAACATCTAAGAGCTGCTGCATATCATTGTGTCCACAGCTCTCAACTTCTTTGCTCAAGATAGTGCACTTCATGAAGAATGTTCCTCATTTTGAGTCTTAAGTCCACGTTCCTCACTGTTCCACATTTGAAGGGCATGTTACACATTCAGTGTTAAGAATTTTTCTAAATAATGCCATGGACAGCCAAGAGATCTGCTCAGCAATAATGGAAAGCTTTTAACCTTTAGCAAATTTAGTGGTAACAATTTCAAGACTTTGTGTGACTATATCACTCTACATTCTGGATGTGCACTCAAGCACAGTCCAGTGTTCTCCAACAAAGGAAACCTCAAAGATGCACAACTGAAAATGTCCTGCCCTTCTCCACTTCACATATGGCTAACTTCCATAAATGTCAGTAGATCAACCAAAAAGCCAAAACTTGTCATCTCAATTAATTACTTCATTCATATTCTCATCCTAATGGAAAAAGTTGTCAAAATGACAAAAAAGTTAAAAGCTGCAGCATGTACGTACTGCAAGTTTTACAACTCAGTAGCCATTCTGGAAGAAATATTGGCACTGTACAAAGTTAAGAAACTATATATGATGTACATTTGTGAACACCTAAAGCAATGTTGCTGCCACACCTCTCAACATCTTAGAGCAATAAATCTGGACAAAACCACAAATAATGGGGAGAAATACCCAAAAATAGGGACACTTTTTAAATATTGCTCTTACAAGCTTAGAAGGTTGACAGAACAGGTTTTGCATTAGCATAAACTTTCTAAACGATATGAAGTCTAACTCAAATGCCTACCATTAATTTCTGACTCAGTCCTCAATGATTGGCCAGTGATTTGCCAGAAAACCACAGTTTTATGAAAAACAGACAAAAAATTAGGCAAAAATCTGGACAGTTGACAGGTACTGTTGCTGCCACTGCCTGCCACAAAAGCCCTCTCCCTGACTGTGGAGACCCATCAACCTGTCCATCCAAACGAAAAGATTAATACTCAAGTATTGTGAACAGCTGACTTGGTGTCTTTCGCTGATTCTGGTAACAGAGACTCAACTATACAGATTAGGTTTAGAAAAGCCCAGTAAACAGATGAGACCCAAGGAGCTGATACATGCTCACTGAACTCAGTGGGAAGAAAGATACTTGTGGAGCAGCCCCTCCTGGGTGAAAGCAGAAGGTAAGCTTTCCAGGTATGTACTGGCATGGGGCTAACAGTGTTGCAAAACAAACCGATATAACTAAACACTGCACACCATGCCCTAAATTGTCCCAATGGTAAGGAAAAGGGACAGACGGTTATGTATTCAGTACTGACTCCTTGATTAATAAAAATCATTACTCCTCCAAGAAAAGTTATCAGGACACAGCCTGATGCTAACAAGTGGGTAAAGAGTCATACTATTACTGTAAATATCACTATTTATAAATAAAACAGGTTCTTGTTGATTCACTGACAGCAGTTCTGACAAATGCAAAAAGAATATTCAGTGAAACTACTTTTGCAGAGTGGAGTTTTCATATTTTGCCACTGTTGTGCAACATTAGACATTAGAACTGGTATATGCATATTCTGGGGCAGACGGGCTTGCCCCTGCAAAAACATTTCTTTGGTGGTTCAGCAAAAGTAGTTTCAACAAATGTTGATTTTTTTTTTTTTTTGCCAAAACAGCATTCAGTGGTTTGGCATGCTTCCAATATTAATATACATTACATAGGCAGACTAAAAATCAGGGCATGTCTTTCTCTGCTCTCAGATACATCCAAAACATTTCAAACATCTATCATTTTTTTAATATAAGCCGAAGTAAAATTCCCATTCCAAATCTTCAGTCTAATCAAAGTGTAGTATAGTACACATTAAAGCATATGCCAAGAAAGCCTTCAGACAGCCATACTTGACACTTTTCACACTAAGGTCTCCTCTCTCTATGCAAAAAGGCTAAAATATATTAGCAGAGGTAGTGACTCTGGGTCTACTTTAGTTTAGCGCATGATCAGATGATCGAATGCTGCTAGTTTGAACACTAATTGTCGAACCGGCAAAATAACGAACGGCCAGAACAGCTAATTTTTTCCCAGGGAAAGAAATCGCTGGGTCGGCCGTAGGGGTTGTGCAGTTTCCTTCACTGTAGTGCGATCTCAGAGTTGATATATTTAAGTAGGGGTGGGGGGAGAAGCCCACACTTCATTTAGTGTTAAGTGCTTGCTTTTTTTTTTTTTTTTTTAATTTATTTATTTTTTTGGGAACAGCGATTTTCTTCTGGTTGTTCGCGGTTTTGAGTTTTCGTGCTTTAGGGGTCGATATAACAACGTTCAATCATCTGATTGTTCATTGTTATAATATAGACCCATGATTCATATCAAAAGGTTTCTGCAACCTCTAATAAAACATTTGTGAGAAAAAGTTCTTCTCTTAAAATGTCAACACATTCAATGTACCTGCCAATAAAAGCCCTACTACTAGCAGTCCACTATACTTTTTCAGTTATCTGTGCATCATAAACACTGGGAAAGGGACAGAACTAAGAACATTCAGAGAACTGCAAAAAGTTAAGCACATTGTGTTCCATACCTTTTTTGCATACAGCACAATTTTCTGAAACTGACCCGTTTCAGCAAAACACTGAATTACTTTGTTCGGTACACTGGCACGCAGATACACACTTAAAGCAAGAGTTGGGTCTGCAGTCTTAACCAAGTCTCCAAGCTCCTCTGAACATTCCAGCTGCAAATAAAACAGATAAAATTTTACAAATCGATACTACTATGCTTAACATGGCAGACAACTATGCACTCGACATCATACAATAACCATACTGCAAAAGAATCGAAAATTGCACTTTTAAGTAAAAAAAAAAGTAAAAAGAAATGTTCACTGTTAAAAGTCCGACAGCACAGAAAATTTTAAATCATACATTCCAGCTACTTACTACAGTACTGACAAAGTTAATAAAGTACAGTTGTGTACCTACCATAAATGCAGATGTTAGAGTGTATTCACTGTTGCAGTCATTACTCTTGGGTTATCCTGCTGGCAGGCTACCCGCAGTCAGCCTGAATTACAAAGTCTTGGTCCGGTGTCGGTTGCTGTCACCTCTTCCCTGACGTCAGTGTGCCAGGGATATAAAAGATGCAGCTGATGCAATTTTCTTCAGTTTTTCTTGCCCCAGATGTCAGGTGCCCCCAAAAGCGTAGGCTAAATTATGCCAATAAACATGCATGCACTAAAGTAAACATTTCCTTCATCTACAAGCAAATACACCACATACGTTGTATAGAATAGAGAAGTACAGATAAGACCTAGCAAAAGAAAGGGGAATGGTGGGAGGGTAACCTGGACTGCAACAGTGAATACACTAACATCTACATTTATGGTAGGTACACAACTGTACTAGGTTTGTGTTTCACTGTTGCAGTCATTACTCTTGGGTTGAAGCCCAAAGCTGAGGATGGGTGGCTGGGCTAAACAGGATTAGGAGAGGCTATGAGGACCTGCAGAACTGCAGTGGCAAAGCCTGCTCTGGATTTAGAGTAGAGAGGTAAGTGGTAGTGGTTTGTAAAAGTGTGCACTGAACTCCAAGTTGCAGCCTCTAAGATGTCTTTGGTTGGTACTCCTCTGAAGAAGGCTGCTGAAGTGGCTGCTGCTCTGGTTGAATGTGGCCTAATGCCCTTGGGCACCGATTTGTCATGCTGTGAGAGTAACAAACGAATGCAATGGCCTATCCATTTTGAGATAGTCTGTTTTGAGATGGCCAATCCTTGTGATCCAGCAGCATATGCCACTAAATGTTGCTCAGTCTTTCTGAAAGCTTTAATTCTGTCCAAGAAGAAGCGTAGCTGTCTGTGTATGTCCAAAAATGCAGAAGTCTCACCCTTGTTCTGTGTGGTTGGATAAAAGGTAGGCAAGTGAATGATTTGGTTAAGGGCCATACTGGACACCACCTTAGGCATAAATGTCAGGTTCGTCCTCAGAGAAACCCTGTCTGGATGGAAAATGATAAAACGTTCCACAGCCATGAGCGCCTGTAACTCTGAGACTCGTCTTGCAGAGGTTACTGCTAGGAGCAGAGCTGTTTTCCAGGATAAGAATTTTATATCAGCTATTGAGGCTAGCTTAAAAGGAGGCAGTGTGAGTTTTTCCAAGACATAACTGATGTCCCATGCAGGTATTGGTGCTCTCCTTGGAGGTCTTATGTTTTTGGCCCCTCTGAGGTACTGCCTTATTAAAGGATGAGAAAAGATAGGTGGTTGCGTATTGTAATGGGCTGAAATGGCAGAGGCATGAATCTTAATTAATGAAAAGGATAGGCCTTTGTCCAGCATCTCAGTTAAGTATTGTAAAATCTGAGGAATATTTGGTTCAAATGTGTCAATTCTTTGTGCCTGGTTCCAAGCACAGAATCTCATCCATTTTTTTGCACAAGATTTTCTGGTACTGGGCCTCCTGGCCTCCAAAATAACACCCATCACAGCTTTGGAGAGAGGAGTGTTCTGAATGGCTACATTGTCTGCCATGCTGCCAGATTTAAAGTCCTGAGTTGGCTGTGCAGGATCTGATTGTTTTGTTGGGTCAGTAAGTGAGAAATTTGAGGCAATGTCCAGGCTGGACCTTGAGACTAGTTCTTGAGGATTGGGTACTAGTGCTGGCGTGGCCAGTCTGGGGCAATCAGTATCATTTTTGGCTTCTCTTATCTGACATTTAGGAGTACCTTGGGGAGGAGAGGCAGTGGAGGAAAGGCATATACTGTTAGGTTTTTCCAGCTGAAGGATAAGGCATCCACTTTCCATGCTTGCTTGTGATAAGTCCTTGTGTAGAATCTCTGTAGTTGGCAGTTGTGAGGGGAGGCAAATAGATGCATGTCTGGGCATCCCCATTTCCTTGTTATCATGCTAAAGACTTGTGGAACCAGTTTCCACTCGTGGGGATCCATGAGGATTCTGCTTAGTCTGCCAGAGTATTTATTTTTCCTGGCAGGAATTGTACTTGCAGGTGAACTTGATAAGTTAATGCTGTGTCCCACAAAGTCATGGCTTGTCTGCAGAGGGGGTAGGAATGTGTGCCTCCCTGCTTATGTACCACATGACTGTAGTATTGTCTATCAGTTGTTGTTCTGGATGAAGTAGATCATTGAAAGCTGTCAGGGCATTCTGAACAGCTAGCATCTTTTTGATCGATATGAACATGCATCTGGCTTGCGGGCCATGTGCCCTGAATACATTTTCCTGCCATGTGGGCCCCCCAGGCATAATCTGATGCATCCGTTGTTAGTGTCTGCCTGAATGTGGGTAAAGAGAATAGCTGTCCCTTGTGGTGACAGGCCTGTGCCCACCATTGAAACTCCTGTTGCAGGCAGGAAATTAGGGTAATTAATGTTTCCAGGCTGTGGCAATGTTGAGTCCAAACACTTTTTAGATACCATTGTAGTTGCCTCATATGCAGTCTGGCATATGGAATTAGCAGAATGCAGGATGCCATGAAGCCCAAGGCCTGCAGAATTTTTCTTGCAGATAACTGGGTCTTTGTTGCCAACATTTTGAAGTAAGAAGTCAGTTGCCTTTATCTGGCGTGAAATAAGCCATCTGGACAGTTGTATTTAAGCTTGCACCTAGGAATATTATCTCTTTGAGAGGGTATCGTTTACTGTGTACCCTACGCAAATTAGTAATCTTTGTACAAATGCCAAATGCTTTAGTAGAATGGCCTTGTTCTCTGCTTGAATAAGGCAGTCCAAGTAAGGATATATTTGAACTCCTCTGTCTGCAAAATGTAATTACTGGTGCCAGGCATTTTGTGAAGACCCTGGGCACAGCAGATAAGCCAAAGGGCAGTGCAGAGAACTGGTAGTGCATTGAGCCAGCTATGAATCGGAGGCATCTTCTGCAAGAATGTCTGATTGGGACATGCAGGTATGCCTCCTTTAGGTCCAAAGTTACAAGCCAAGCCTTCTTGCCCAGCATGGGCAGTAGCTGCTGCAGAGTCAACATTTTGAATTTTGGAACGCCCAGAAATGTGTTTAGAATAGACAGGTCTAGTAATGGTCTCCAGGCTTTGTCCTTTCTGGGTACCAAGAAAAGTCTCAAGTAAAATCCTTGTCCCTGCTCTTACTGTGGTACTCGCTGAATGGCCCTCATGTCCATGAGGGATGAAACTTGCTTTTGTGCCTCTGCCCATTGATTGTGTGGCAGGTCTTGCATACCTTTTGCCCTTGGCAGGGTGCGAAAGTGGAACCTGTAGCCCCGAGACACTATGTTCAAGACCCATTTGTCCTGGGTGATCATGTGCCAATTTTGTGAAAAAAGTGCTAGTTTTCCCCCTAAGGGGGCTGCCAAAAGATAAGTGCTTGGTTCTGGCAGAGGTAAGTCATTGGGACTGTTTGCTGTATGGCTGTGATTTGTCTTCTCTGCTTTTGGAGGTAGAAACACCCCATTGTTTAGGCCTGTATGAGCCTTGGGGCTAGGATCTGCCTCTGGGGCGGCTGTATCTGCCTCTTTGTGGCCTGTCTGACACTGGAAAGGACCAAATCTTTGTAGGCCAGTTCCTGTTAAATCTGGGTGGCTGCACCTGTAAGAAATCCTTAACTGTCTGCATAGATTTTGCTTTGTCCTCCATTTTCTTCAACATCTCTTCTGCTTTAACACCAAAGTATCATGCTGTAATGGAGCATCTAATACTTTTGCTTTAACATGATCAGGCAGATTCTGTTCCTTTAACCAAGCATGTCGCCTAATGACAGAACCAGTAACAGCGGCCCTGCAAGAGGCCTCCAGAGAATCAAAACCACATTGCAAAGTATGCTTTCCCACTTGTTCAGCTGCATGCAATAAATCCTGCATTACCTTGTTTTCTGCACATTCAGAATTTGTTAACATTTTCTGTTTAAGCATTGACAATAAGTATTGCTGATATTTAAGCATATGAAATTGATAATTTAAAGCCCTCACAGCCAAGGTAGCAGAAGTGTAAACTTTTTTCCCCCATCTGTCCAGTGCCCTTGAATCCCTATCTGAGGGGATAGGTTTTTTTGCAGTGGAAGCCTTGACCCCCTTTGGGACCCTGAGAAATAGTTTCTGGGTTGGCAGCAGGGTTTTTATAAAGTAATTTATGTGAATCTGGAACCCTGTAGTATCTGTCTGGCTTAACAGGTGCAGGGGATAAAGAGTCAGGGGACAGGCCGGACTCTGAAAATACATCTACAATGTCTAAAATAGGAGGGACAGCAAGAGGCCTGTGCTGAGGTAGTAAAAGAAAATCTCTAAGCCTTTTCTTAGATTCTGAGTAGTCTTGGCTCTCCCAGTGGAAGTGCTCCCTCATGGTATGCAGGGTTTCCCCAAAAGAATAATCCTCAAAAGGGGAGGCTGAAGGGATAGATTCTTCAGCATCAGAATCCTCATAGGGATGCAGAGAGTATTCTTGGTCAGAAGAGGAGTCAGAAAAAATGGAAACCTGATCTGAAGATTCATATTCTGTCTCTTGCCTAGGCCTCTTCTCAGGAGGGGGATGGGAACCCCTGATCAAAGTAATTAGGTCTTCGGCCATTTTGAGCATCTGTTTTTTTAGGCATGGAAGCCTGTCAATGGGCTTGCTGCCGCTTGTTTCTTTGTCTTTAGTGGTGCTTTAGTCTTTGCCTTTGAAACTGTCATCAGTTTTATAATATAACTGTGTAGGCCTGAAAACACCCTCAAAAGCCAATGACTGCTCAGCGGCTACGGACCCATCTGAGGGAATATTTTCCAAGTGTCCAATACCTTGAGTTTCCAGGAGGCATAGTCTGCTCCACGTGGGAGTCGGAAGCGGCCTGCGGCTCTGAGGTAGCGGGCATCAGGGACTGCGAAAGTGCCTCACTGAGAACCGGTGACTGGCTTAGAAGAAGCCTAGTCAGTTTTGGACCTCGGATGCATGTCCTTTTCCTTGCGTTTCTTGTGAATTGCGGTAGTTGGATGGCTATCAGACGGCATCATGTAATTAAATCTTCGGCCAAAGTAATGAAATGCGAAATCGTACCGACGCTTAACAGTGCGTTGGTTAAATCTAGCACAAAATCTGCAATTAGCTACGTTGTGATCAGGGCCTAGGCAAGGAATACAATAAGAATGGAAGTCCTTATGAGGACTTTGCTTCCCACAAGAAATGCATTTATTAACTTTTTCTGATATTGGTCTGGAGCAAGAAAAAGTTTCCCCAACGGGGTACTTAGCTTTAAATGAAGACTTCGGATCTGAAGTTCGAACACTAAAATCTCAGGAGTCGGCCGGCACTTGCCAACTACTTCTGCTTCTGGCACCGCGCAAGAAAGACTGAAGAAAATGGCGTTGGCTGCATCTTTTATGGCCCTGGCGCACTGACGTCAGGGAAGAGGCGACAGCAACTGACGCCGGACCAAGACTTTGGAATGCAGGCCGACTGCGTGTAGCCTGCCAGCAGGATAATCCAAGAGTAATGACTGCAGCTGTGAAACACGATGAACATCCACAGTGCACCCTGTTAAGAGGTATGTTGCTACTGAAGAATGATTTCTACAGTAATCCAGTGTCAGCTAACAGCTCATGAATATTTCCCCCCCCTCCAGAGAGGCACAGACTATGCATCACTGTAGGGAAAGGCAGAGAATTATATCCATCAATGTTGACATTTATAAACATCAACCACACAAAAATGAAAAACACCAACATAAATGGACATTGACAGCAAGTCAACAACCTACAATGACTGAAAAATAAAAAAAAACTCCAGTCATAAAACCACCACCTAACAGCTCCTACTGACACTTTGAATAATGCTATTGCTACGGAAAGTTTTTTTTGCAATGCACTGGGTAGGGTAGGGGAAATGATACGGCTAGGGTAAGCACATGACTAAGGTGGACAGGGAGGCCTGCCTGTACCACCTTGACATCTGTGCTAACATTCCTCCTGCCCTTAACACCAACCCTACACTGTAAATTATGCAAAAATGTTTCCCTAACACCACTACATTAAGACAATATAATATCCCCTTAACTAGCCCTCTCAAGCTGTCTTACACACACAGATGCGCACGCACACAGAGGCGTACGCAGAGACACGCACACAGACGCGCACAGAGACACACACAGACATGCAAGTTGAGACGCGCACGCAAGCAAGCAGAGATGCTTGCGCACACAGACGCACGCGCAGAGAGACAGAGAGAGAGAGAGAGAGAGACGCACACAGAGAGAGAGACGCAGACAGAGAGAGAGAGAGAGAGAGAGAGACGCACAGAGAGAGAGAGACGCACACAGAGAGAGAGAGACGCACACAGAGAGAGAGACGCACACACAGAGAGAGACGCACACACAGAGAGAGACGCACAGAGAGAGAGAGAGACGCACACACAGAGAGAGAGACGCACAGAGAGAGAGAGACGCACAGAGAGAGACACGCAGAGACAGACATGCAGACACAGACACACACACAGAGAGACGTGCATGCGCACACAGAGACACACACACACCCCCAGAGAGACACACACACCCCCCAGAGAGACACACACACCCCCAGAGAGACACACACACACACGCACAGAGAGACACCCCCCCAGAGAGAGACACAGAGACACACACGCACAGAGAGACAGAGAGACACAGGCAGAGACACACAGGCAGAGACACTCAGACGCACTCAGAGACGCACTCAGAGAGAGACACCCACAGAGAGAGACACCCACAGAGAGACACACACAGAGAGACACACATACACAGAGACACACAGAGAGACACACACACACACCCCACCAGAGAGACACACACACACACCCCACCAGAGACACACACACACACACCCCACCAGGGAGACACACACACACACCCCACCAGGGAGACACACACACACACACCCACCAGGGAGACACACACACACACACACACACCCACCAGGGAGACACACACACACACACACCCCACCAGGGAGACACACACACACACACCCCACCAGGGAGACACACACCCACACCCCACCAGGGAGACACACACACACACACACCCCACCAGGGAGACACACACACACACCCCACCAGGGAGACACACACACACACACCCCACCAGGGAGACACACACACACACACCCCACCAGGGAGACACACACACACAGACACCCCACCAGGGAGACACACACACCCCACCAGAGAGGCACACACACACACACCCCACCAGGGAGACACACACACACACCCCACCAGGGAGACACACACACACACACACACACACCGCAACAGGGAGACACACACACACAGGGAGACACAAACACAGACACACACACACAGAGAGACAGACAGAGACAGAGAGACACACACAGAGACACAGAGACACACACACACACACACACACAGAGAGACACACAGAGAGAGAGACACACAGAGAGAGACACACAGAGAGAGAGAGACACAGCGAGAGAGAGAGAGACACAGCGAGAGAGAGAGACACAGCGAGAGAGAGACACAGAGAGAGAGAGACAGCGAGAGAGAGAGAGACACAGCGAGAGAGAGAGACACAGCGAGAGAGACACACACAGAGAGACACACACAGCGAGAGAGACACACACAGCGAGAGAGACACACACAGCGAGAGAGACACACACACAGAGACACACACACCCCCCAGAGTGACACACACCCCCAGAGAGACAGACACCCCCAGAGAGACACACACACACACCCCGAGAGAGACACACACCCCGAGAGAGACACACCCCGAGAGAGACACACCCCGAGAGAGACACACCCCGAGAGAGACACACAGAGACACCCCCCCCAGAGAGACACTCAGAGACACACACGCACAGAGACGCACTCAGAGACGCACTCAGAGACGCACTCAGAGACAGAGACACACACACACATGCAGAGAGACACACACAGAGAGACACACACACACACAGAGAGACACAGAGAGACGCACAGAGACACACACAGACAGAGACGCAGAGAGAGACACACACACA